>NC_067475.1:154489811-154679811 GCF_947179515.1 Apodemus sylvaticus
CACATGTAAGAGTGTATTCTTTATTTCTTTTTTATTTTTATTTTTTTTTATGGTTTGGGTATTTTTTTTTATTATTATTCGATATAATTTATTTACATTTCAAATGATTTCCCCTTTTCTAGCCCCCCCACTCCCCGAAAGTCCCGCAAGCCCCCTTCTCTTCCCCTGTCCTCCCACCCACCCCTTCCCACTTCCCCGTTCTGGTTTTGCTGAATACTGTTTCACTGAGTCTTTCCAGAACCAGGGGCCACTCCTCCTTTCTTCTTGTACCTCATTTGATGTGTGGATTATGTTTTGGGTATTCCAGTTTTCTAGGTTAATTTTATTTTTTATTATTTTATTTATTTACATTATTATTTTTTATTATTTTATTTATTTACATTTCAAAAGTTACCCTCTTCCTGGTCCCCCATCCTCGAGTTTTTCACCCCATCCTCCCCCATTTCTGAGAGGGCACACCTTCACCTATCCACCCACCCTCACCTCACCCTACCAGCATCCTTCTTCCCTGGTAGAGAAGTTTCTACCTGGTAGAGAAGTTTCTACAAGATAAAGCCCATCCTCTCCCATTGAGGTCATACAAAGCAGTCCTCTGCTGCACATGTGCCCAGAGCCACAGACCAGCCCATGTACTCTCCTTGATTTTTGGCTTAATCTGGGAGTTCAGAGGCTTCCTGGTTAGTTGTCACTGTTGTTCTTCCTATGGGTTTGCTATTCTCCTCAGCTCCTTCAGTCTTTGCTCTAAATCTTCCATAAGGTTCCCTGAACTCAGCCCTATAGTTAGCTATAAGTATCTTCATCTGTCTCAGGCAGTTGCTCTTAGAACCTCTCAGAGGAGAGCGATGCCAGGCTCTTGTCTGCAAGCACAATATGGCATCAGTAACAGTGTCAGGGTTTGGTGCTAGCGCATGGGATGAATCCCAAGTTGGGCCAGTCACTGGATTGGATTTCTTTTAGTCTCTGTTCCATTTCTGTCCTTTAATTTCCTTTAAACAGGAATAATTCTGGGTCAAAAATTATGAAGATAGGGAGTTGGCCCCTTGTCTCAACTGGATGCCATGTCTATCTACTGAAGGTGGTCTCTTCAGGTTCCATCTCCCCATTGTTGGACATTTCAGCTAATGCCATTCCCTGGTAGTGTCTCAGGCGCCAAGTACTCTCTAGAGGTTCCCTCTGCCCCCTAACCCCCACTGCTGCATATTTTGATTCATTCTTCTAACCCTATGGGCTGCTCTCCTTTGCAATGCAAAGTTACACTATATACTCACAATTGAATTCTGCTTATCATATGGGCCATTGAAAGGAAAGTAGGCATGTATCAATATAAAGTCAAACTCTGACCACTCAGAAGGAGCTATGGGATCCATTTGCATTAAAATACATTCTTATCAGGGCTTATAGACTGAATAAAATTGTGTGGATTGTGTGGGTATTTTCTTGGGTTTCTGGACCAATTTCTCATACTAGTAAAGCAAATAAACAAAATGGTAAACAGAATGAGAAAATGGTACTTACTTTTGGTGAGGAATAGTATTTAGGTTGCTCCATAATTGTGCTTTGAAAAATCACATTTTTCCAAAATAAATGCATAAGTGTAAAAGACATGTTCTGTATTTAGTGTAATATAAAACATCCCAGACACTGCATATGCTATACTGATGTTTGTGAAAGAAAATTTAACATAGATACCTACAACTTGTATCAGTCTTGGGTATCAAACTTATCCAACTGATCTAAGAATACTGTGTGTGTGTGTGTGTGTGTGTGTGTGTGTGTGTCTGTCTGTCTCTCTCTCTCTCTCTCTCTCTCTCTCTCTCTCTCTCTCTCTGTGTGTGTGTGTGTGTGTGTGTGTGTAGCTTTTGCTACCCTAGCTATACTCTGGGAATGGACTGCACTACTAGCCCACAACCAGAGAATATTGGATCGGTGAACCAAAATCACAGACACACACAGTTGTTCAATTTTAATTTGCCTTATTGACGCAATTTCTGGGTGCTACTTATCTCCCACCTGGAGAAGTATACCCTTCTCATTACTCATAGCTCGACACCTCTCCACATGCCCTCAGCTTTAGTGGCTCACTTACCTTTCATCCCAGATCTACATTCCCACGTTTTCTTAGAAGTAAGAAGAATCCTGTGGACTCCTGGATGGTGAGATGCAAACTCACAGAGGGTGCCATAGAAACTGCCCTGGCCTCTAATGTCTTCCCTTCTTTTCAGTGAGGAAGCTCGAGACTGGTACCTGGATAAATGACAACATATACCATGAAGAAGAAGGCAGAGAAACTCTCCAGTATAATCCCTAAGTGAAGTGGATCTGCTTGAGAGCAATGCAAATAGGAGGCAATAGAATAACTCCATGTCTGTAAAAAATGACGACCTTGTGTCCTGAGTACTAGTTATATACTCAACACATGAGAATGAATTTCATAGGAATGCGTGTATTCATTTTCCTTTTCCAATCTCTATACAAATGGTTCAAAGTAGAAATAGTTCATTTACATTCAAAGCACAATTGGTTTAGGATTACTAAAAACTCATTCAATAGTTATAACAAAAGTGTGATCTGATGAATGATTCTAAGAAAAATGTTTTATGGGAGAGAAAACATGAAATAGTTGTCTTCTACTTTTAAAAGTAGATTTATTTCTACTTAATATTTCTCACGATTTTCTCAATATTTCTATGAAACCAAATTGTCCCTGAAAAACTATTGATTAACAAAGGTTAAATAACTAATACACATCACAGTGTACTCTTCTGTAGGTCAGAGTTTCTTGAAAGTTGGCTACAGTGGTACAACAAAATGGATATTGATTCTACCTGAATGCTTACAGGAAAACATACAACCAGCTGGCTCAACATTTCATGTTATTGGTGGGCCCTGCAGTTCATGTGGCAAACTCTAGTTCCCAATGTGATACTAAAAAAGATTAGGCATATTTTCCCTACATTCTACAAACTTTGATGTACGAAGTTACTCTGCACGCTATTAAAAGAGAAAGGTAAACAGAAATCTAATCACAAACCCTTTATGTACAATCGTGTACCACCTCAAGTTATCCTATTGCAATTGTGCATGCAACAAGGCTTGTGGAAGGAAAGAGCTGATATGTCATTTGACTTAGGACCACTCCATGATATTTAATCCATACACTGTACTGTTTAGAGTCCCAAGGACCTGAAGACCATGAGGATAGATAGTCCAGGGTCCTTGGGTAAAACAAAATACTACTGGACTAAAAACCAAAGTATATTGTGATAACATGATTCCTAATGGTATTCTGTACTTATAGATGACTACATTGTTCAGATATCATCAGATAAGCTTCCTGCTGAAACAGATGGTTAAAAATATAAAGACCCACAGCCACATATTGTGCAGAGGGATAAGCCTTGGAACATTCAACCTAAAATAGGAGGTCTCCACAAAATCCCTTCTGTCAGAGGTCAGGTAAGCCTATGGATGTGGAGGAAGGAAGTATGTGAGAGCCAGAGGTGATGAAGGACACCAAGAAAATAAGGACTTTCTTTAAGTATGTCCTTCATGTGTTCCTGTACCAGCATCATGACCAGTGATTTTAAATCCAAATCTTGTTTTACTGGTGTGATGGGGTATCCAGGACATGCTGGTAAAGGAGAATTGGGTTCAGATGTTGCCATATTGCTTTGATTTCTGTTAGTGACGTTCCTGCGTCTGCCTTTTGCCATCTAGTTCTCACTGGTGTTAGTTGGTGTTGTCAATGCTGGACTCACCAGTGCAAGCTGCCCCTTCCCAGGTGGCCTCTGGTGCACAGCTTATATCCTGCACTGCCTGGAGACAGGGTGTTGTTGTCCAGGCTGTTCAGACCCCGAAGCAGACACCTGAAGGCTCCTGCTAGGGCCCGCTGGATTCACCGGAGCACACCAACTTCTCAATATTGTACTTGAGGTACTAGCTCAGGCAATTCGACAACATAAGGAGGTCAAATGGATACAAATTGGAAAGGAAGAAGTCAAACTATCATTATTTGCAGATGACATGATAGTCTACCTAAGTAACCCAAAAAACTCCACTAGAGAACTCCTACAGCTGATAAACAACTTCAGCAAAGTGGCAGGTTATAAAATCAACTCAAGCAAATCAGTGGCCTTCCTATACTCAAAGGATAGGCAGGCTGAGAAAGAAATTAGGGAAATGACCCCCTTCACAATAGCCACAAACAATATAAAGTGTCTTGGGGTGACTCTTACAAAACATGTGAAAGATCTGTATGACAAGAACTTCAAGACTCTGAAGAAGGAAATGGAAGAAGACCTAAAAAAATGGGAAAACCTCCCATGCTCATGGATTGGTAGAATCAATATAGTTAAAATGGCCATTTTGCCAAAAGCAATATACAGATTCAATGCAATACCCATCAAAATCCCAACTCAATTCTTCACAGAGTTAGCAAGAGCAATTATCAAATTCATCTGGAACAAAAAAAACCCAGGATAGCTAAAACTATTCTCAGCAACAAAAGAAAGTCTGGGGGAATCAGTATCCCTGACCTCAAGCAATACTACAGAGCAATAGTGTTAAAAACTGCATGGTATTGGTACAGTGACACGCAGGAGGATCAATGGAACAGGATTGAAGATCCAGAAATGAACCCACACACCTATGGCCACTTGATCCTCGACAAAGAGGCTGATAACATCCAATGGAAAAAAGATAGCCTTTTCAACAAATGGTGCTGGTTCAACTGGAGGTCAGCATGCAGAAGAATGCGAATTGATCCATCCTTGTCTCCTTGTACTAAGCTCAAATCCAAATGGATCAAGGACCTCCACATAAAGCCAGACACTCTGAAGCTAATAGAAAAGAAACTGGGGAAGACCCTTGAGGACATCGGTACAGGGAGAAATTTTCTGAACTGAACACCAATAGCATATGCTCTAAGAGCAAGAATTGACAAATGGGACCTCATAAAATTACAAAGTTTCTGTAAGGCAAAGGACACCATCAAGAGGACAAATCGGCAACCAACAAATTGGGGAAAGATCTTCACCAATCCTACATCAGATAGAGGGCTAATATCCAATATATATAAAGAACTCAAGAAGTTAGACTCCAGAAAACCAAACAACCCTATTAAAAAATGGGGTACAGAGTTAAACAAAGAATTCTCACCTGAAGAACTTCGGATGGCGGAGAAGCATCTTAAAAAATGCTCAACTTCATTAGTCATTAGGGAAATGCAAATTAAAACAACCCTGAGATTTCACCTTACACCAGTCAGAATGGCTAAGATTAAAAATTCCAGAGATAGCAGGTGTTGGAGAGGGTGTGGAGAAAGAGGAACACTCCTCCACTGCTGGTGGGGTTGCAAATTGGTACAACCACTCTGGAAATCAGTCCGGCGGTTCCTCCGAAATCTGGGCACCTCACTTCCAGAAGATCCTGCTATACCACTCCTGGGCATATACCCAGAGGATTCCCCACCATGTAATAAGGATACATGCTCTACTATGTTCATAGCAGCCCTATTTATAATTGCCAGATGCTGGAAAGAACCCAGGTATCCCTCAACAGAAGAGTGGATGCAAAAAATGTGGTATATCTACACAATGGAGTACTATTCAGCCATTAGAAACAATGAATTCATGAAATTCTTAGGCAAATGGATGGAGCTAGAGAACATCATACTAAGTGAGGTAACCCAGACGCAAAAGGTGAATCATGGTATATACTCACTAATAAGTGGATATTAAGCTAGAAACCTGGAATACCCAAAACATAATCTGCACATCAAATGAGGTACAAGAAGAAAGGAAGAGTGGCCCCCTGTTCTGGAAAGACTCAGTGAAGCAGTATTCAGCAAAACCAGAACGGGGAAGTGGGAAGGGGTGGGTGGGAGGACAGGGGGAGAGAAGGGCGCTTACGGGACTTTCTGGGAGTGGGTGGGCTAGGAAAGGGGAAATCAATTGAAACGTAAGTAAAAAATATATCGAATAAAAAAAACAAAAAAACAAACAAAGCCTGTTTGGAATTTGCAAGAATAAAGTAATTTTGAACAATAAAAAAAAAAAGAAAGAAAATAAGGACTTCTAAAGCAACATGAACACAACTCTTATGAACTCATAGAGACTAACGCTGTAGTCACTTGACCTGCATGGGTCTGTACCAGTTACTCTGTGCTCATATTATATTATGTTATGTCATGTCATGTCATGTTATGTTATGTTGTGTTATGATATATGATATGATATTATATTATGTTATATTATGTTATATTTTATCAGTATTTTCATAATATTCCTTGGGGTGCTAATGTATGGGTCTCTGTTTATTGAACCATCTCTTGAGCTCTTTTCCTTCTGTTGGTTTGTCCTGTCCAACTTTGATATGATAGGTTTTTTACCTCATATTTTATTTTGTTTTATTTTTTAAAATGTATAAATTATATAATGAATAAATAAATAAATTAGCAAATGAGTAAAAATTAGCTACTTGTGTGAAGGTTACCAAGTGAACTATCATTTAAATATGCTAGGACAGGAAAGTCAATTTTTTCCATTGAAGTTACTCTGGGTATATAAAGGACTCCATGACAAACCACATGTTTAGCAGTATCAGACCAACATATGATATATTACAAGTCATTTTTATTTATGTACAGCTCGGTAGGTTTGTGATTTACCTTTTTTTTTCTTTTGGGGTAGAATGTTATTTTGTTTTCTAGGTTTGGATGTTTGTTTTATAGGCTTCTGTATGGGTTTTGGTAAAGGAATTTATCATAGGGTGGGAAGGGAGAGGGAAGAATCTTGAAGGACTTGATAAATGACAAGAATATGATGAAACATAATTAAACTTTACAGTGTCAAAATAATAAAACATGTTTTTTAATGTGAGGTAGAAGATCACAATGTGCAGGAAGTAACAGTCTCTGGAGAACTTGTTCTAAATGGGATGCCTTTTAATATGATTTACTTCCTGATTGCTCCCTCACATAACATTTCTTTAAGTGCTTCTTGGACATTGGAGATTCTGAGTGAGAATTTTTTGTTTATGTCTCTATCTCATTTATGAATTGGGTTATTTGGGTTATTGGTGTCTTAAGTTTTTGATATATATGTGTGTGTGTGTGTGTGTGTGTGTGTATATATATATATATATATATATATATATATATATATATAGGATATTAACCCACTATCAGATGTAGGGTTAGGGAAGATCTTTTCCTAATCTGTAGACTTTCATTTTGTCCTATTGAAAGTGTCTTTTGATGACTGTGGGTCAAAGTGGTAAGCAGGGATCACCAGAGTAGAGGATCACTTGGGACACACCTGGCCAGGACTCCACCTGCACCTAGGAACTCCAAAAGTGCCACAGCTAGACAGCTCGGGACCTACCCTGCTGGGGTAACCTGCATCTAGGGGGTTAGAGGGAGTCCTTACATCAGAGGGGTGACACTGCCATCTTTGCACCTGTGACTGTGTAGTAAGCAGGGATCACCAGAGTAGAGGATCACTTGGGACACACCCAGCCAGGACAATACCTGCCCCCAGGAACTCAGCAGCTCCATAGCAATCTGTGCCAGGGAAAAGCAGGTTACCCAGGGTTGCTGAGATAGGCTTGCAGGCACACAGGAGGGGCAAGCACCAGCCAGAGATATCTGGACCAACTAACACCAGAGATAACTAGATGGCAAAAGGCTAATATAGGAACATTGTTAACAGAAATCAAGGCAATATGGCACCACCCAAACCCAATTCTCCCACAACAGCAAGTTCTGGATACCCCAATACACCAGGAAAGCAAGATTTGGATTTAAAATCACAGGTCATGATGCTGATGGAGGGATTCATGGAGGGCTTCAAGAAGAACATAAATAATGCCCTAAGAGAAATACAGGAGAACACATGTAAACAGGAAGAATCCCTTGAAGAAAGAAGGGAAAACACAACAAAACAGGTGAAAGAATTGAACAAAGCTATCCACAATCTAAAGATGGACATAGAAACAATAATGAAATCACAAAGGGAAAAAACCCAGGACAGAAAACTAAGGAAAGAAGTCAGGAGTCATGAATTCAAGCATCAACAACAAAATACAAGAGATAGAAGGGAGAATCTCAGATGTAGAAGATACCATAGAAAGCATTGATAAAACAGTCAAAGGAAATAAATAATGCAAAAAGCTCCTGACCCAAAACTTCCAGGAAATCCAGGGCAAATGAGAAGACCAAACCTAAGGAATAGAATAGAGTGAAGATTTCCAACTTAAAGGGTCAGTAAGTGTTTTCAACACAATTATAGAAGAAAACTTTCCTAACCTAAAGAAAAACATGCCCATGAACATACAAGAAGCCTACAGAATTCCAAGTAGATTTGACCAGAAAAGAAATTACTCACATCACATAGTAATTAAAACACCAAATGTACTAATACAGTAAGAATATTAAAAGAAGTAAAGGAAAAAGTCAAGTAAAATATAGAGGTAGGCTTAATAGAATTACAATGGACTTCTCACCAGAGACTATGAAAGCCAAAAGAGCCTGGGCAGATGTCATACAGTCCCTAAAGAAACACAAATGCAAACCCAAATTGATTAATCCAGTAAATCTCTCAATTACCATAGATGGAGAAGCCAAGGTATTTCATGAAAAAAACAAATTTGCACAGTATATTTCCACAAATTCACCCTTCAAAGTATAATGAATGGAAAAAACCAACAAAAGGAAGGATACTACACATGAGGAAAAGAAAGAAATTAAACTTTTTTTAACAAACCCAAAAGAAGATAACCACACAAACATAAAAATTACATCAAAAATAGCAGGAAGCAACAATCACTATTATTTAACATCTCTTAACATCAGTGGACTCAATTCCCCAATAAAAGACATAGACTAACAGACTGGATTCCTAAAAAGACCCAACATTTTGCTGCATACAGGAAATGCATCTCAGTGTCAAAGACAAACACAACCTCAGAGTAAAAGGCTGGAAAACAGTTTTCCAAGCAAATGGTCACAGGAAACAAGCTGGGGTAGCCATCCTAATAGCCAATAAAATAGACTTTTGACCAAAAGTCATCAAAAAAGACACAGAAGGACACTTTATACTCATCAAAGGGAAAATGTACCAGGAAGAACTCTCAATTCTGAACATCTATGCTCCAAATACAAGGGCACCCTCATTTGTAAAGGAAACTTTACTAAGAGTTTAAAGCCCACATCATACCCCACACAATAATTGTGGGTGACTGCAACACCCCATTCTCCTCAATGGACTGATCAGGGAAACTCAAACTGAACAGAGACACAGAGAAACTAACAGAAGTTTTGGACCAAACTGATTTAATAGATATCTATAGAACATTTCATCCTAAATCAAAGAATATACCTTCTCAGCACCTCAGGGTACCTTCTCCAAAACTGACCATATAATTGGTCACAAAACAGAACTCAACAGATATAAGAAGATCAAAGTAATTCCATGCCTCCTATCAGATCACTATGGTGTTAGGGTTGTCTTCAATAGCAACAAAAACAATAGAAAGCCCACATATACATGGGAACTGAACAATGCTCTACTTAATGATACCTTGGTCAAGGAAGAAATAAGAAAAGAAATCAAAACCGTTTTAGAACTTAATGAAAATGAAGGCACAACATACCTAAATTTATGGAACACAATGAAAGCCCTGCTAAGAGGAAAACTCATAGCTCTGAATGCCTACAAAAAGAAGCTGGAGAGAGCATATACTAGCAGCTTAACAGCACACCTGAAAGCTTTAGAACAGAAATAAGTTAATACACCCAAGAGGAGAAGGCAGGAAATCATCAAACTCAGGGGTGAAATCAACCAAGTTAAAACAAAAAGAACTGTATGAAGAATCAACAAAACCAGGAGCTGGTTCTTTGAGAAAATCAACGAGATAGATAGCCAGACTAACCAAAGGGCACAGAGACAGTATCAAAATTAACAAAATCAGAAATGAAAAGGGAGAAATAACAATAGAAACTGTGGAAATTCAAAAATTTTTATATCCTACTACAAAAGCCTATACTCAACACAACTCAAAATCTGGATAAAATGGACAACGTCCTAGACTGATACCAACTACCAAAGTTTAATCAGGATCAGACAGACCATCTAAACACTCCCATAACCCCTAAAGAAATAAAAGCAATGGTATTCTGTTCAGGAAGATGTCACCTGTACTAATGATTTAAAGGCTCTTCCTATACTTTTTTTAACATCATCTTGGGAATTAGAGTTCACCCATGAACTTCAGGGCCCACCAACCTCATGAAATGATAATCCAGCTGAGTATATATTATTATACTGATTTTTTAAAAAAAAAATAATTTTGTATCCTGACACATTACTGAAGCTGTTTGTCAGCTGTAGGAGTTCTCTGGTAGAATTTTGAGGATCACTTTTGTGTAATATCATCATATCTGTAAATCATGATGTTTGATTTCTTCCTTTCCAATTTGTATCCCCTTGGTCTCCTTTAGTTCTAGTCAGAACTTCAAGTAGTATATGGGGTAGAATGGGGGAGAGTCGTCAGGCTTGTCTTGATTCTGATTTTAGTGGAGTTTCTTTAAGTGTCTCCTCATTTAATTTGAACTTCACTATTGACTTACTGTATAGTGTCTTTTTTGTGCTTGGGTATGCACCTTGTATCCCTGGTCTTTCTACGTTTTTTAATATGAGCGGGGTTAGACTTCCTCAAATGCTTTTTCCACATCTAATGTGGTGATCACTGTACCATTTAGTTTCTATTACCCCACTTTAAGCTTTGGGTGGACCATACTACCAGCTCCTAGTCCTGTTCCCTTGGATCCACAGATCTCTCTCTCTCTCTCTCTCTCTCTCACACACACACACACACACACACACACACACACACACACATACACACACACATACACACACACACACACACACACACACAAAAGCTTGTGTTATTTTTAATATCCTTATTAGCTCGGTGGTTGAGCACTTCTAAGCCTACTGAGAGTGACGTGCCCTTACCTTCACTCCCAGCTCAACACCATTAAATGTGCCCTCAGCTTAGTTTCTCAGATACCTTAGTCCTAGGTCAACACCTCTAAGTCTCTCTTAACCTAGTTGCTCAGTTCCCTTTAATCCTAGCTCAGCACCCTTAAAACTGCCCTCAACTTAGTTGTGTTTCTAATCTCCCACCTGCTAACTCAGGCTCAGTTGGGAAAGTGGCCAATGTCCACTCCACCCAAGATCTCATGGCTGGTGACTCTCTCTCTCCCAATACCTCTCTCACTCCCTCTCACCTCACCACCTCTCACTCATCAAAGCATGGCAAATCCTCTTTCCTCCTCCTTCAACACTTAGCCTGACTATGGGAACCTGAAAGTTGTGCCTCTTCTGCCCAGGCATTGACTACTTTTATCTTCACTGTTCCAATTGGGGATCAGGACCTTTAGCGTTCAAGAGCAGATCACAGATCAAAGCATCAGAGCCACGCCCTACCTCTCACCTTCTCTGTTCAACTTAAAAAACACAACTCTTCTCCCAGACGTAAATTGGACAAAACAATAACAATAATCTAAATTACAATTAACTTCCAGCCCATTATATTTGTCAAGTAGATAAAGAATTCTATCATCATTCCTAACTTAAGAAATTATAGTTCTATCCCTGAATTATGTTTAGATTTTAGGCTGTAACCACCTGAAAACCATGCCTTCTACTCTTTAACCCCTCTCTCAGTGGTAAACACTTTGAGTTTGATTATACGACTAGTCTTCAACCCCATCACTAACACAAATACCATGGGATTTGTTTTGATACACACTTCAGAAGTGAAAAGAAATAGGGGACAGTCATTTGCAAATTGGCATGGGATCAAAATGACTGATGTCATCACCTTGAAAGCTTACATTGGGAGAGATGTTACTCTCAGAACAATGAGAGAGCCCAGGGCTGCTGAATGCATGGAGAAGTTTCAAGACAAGCTTGACTGACCTATACCAGATGCAGAGCTACTGCGTGCACACAGCCAAATCAATGTCCATCAGCAATGTCACAAGAACACAGAAGCTTGAAAACATATCAAGTGTGACTGGAGCTTATATGAATCTTTTACCTCTAGTGAGCAATATTGAACCCCCAATATGATGACTTAGTTGTTCTCAGGAATGGTCTAGGACTAACAAGTTATAAGACAATCAAACCCCAGGTTATTGGAACACACAGCCCTTGGGGACTACTACTGTATACTTTAAGGAGGATGCAGTAAAACGAGATAGATAAACACAGGCTCTACAAAGCCTTAAGTGCCCAGCCAAAAAGCCAGACTCTAAGTATCCCCATTATTAGCAGTGCCTGCTCACAGAGGAAGAAAGGTAAAAACCTGGGCTTATGGGTTAATAAATATAGAACTGGCTCCATGTTTAGCAGCGAGTTTTCTACTAACATTTTCTCTTCCTTCTCTACCTCTAGCATGTTTCGCCTTGGCTATCTCCAACTGCTCCAAGAAAATGTCTCTTAGGATGGTTTTATCCTCTCTTATAAGGACATGGGCAGGACCATTGGCAGTCCTCTGCTCCACAGGTCCAAGTGCCCTTAAGAGGTCACATGCTTTATCTTGCTTATGACTGTGACTTTTCCCAGGCACCTTACCTCTGAAGACTGTCAACAGAGCAGGCCTGCTTCCTGGGATATGTCTGAAAAGACACTAGCTCCTGCAAGGTGTGAAATAGGAGCCAAGCATCCACACTGCTGGGGCATTCCAGGCTAGCACATGGGCCTTCTGTTTTCTGACTTGAAGGCTGGTTCTGATGCTTGAGCTAAGCACAAGCACAAAATGCAGAAGTGTGGGAAAGGTCTAGCAAAGAAAAATGAGATTGTATATCTAACTAGTTCCTGAAAGTTTAGCTATTCAGTGGGGAGTAGGAAGCACAGATTGGGGAGTAAGGAGGGTGAAGGAAAAGAACACAGAACTCTTGTATAACCTGACACCAGAGACCATTGTGCACAAAGGTCCTGAGACTGAAGCATATTAACATGTTCTAGGATACAAAGAATGCAGTGTAGGTAGAGGTGACTGCACAGCTGAGGTTAGGGAAATAGGGAGAACAATGTTCAATGCAAAACAGTGGTAATAATTAGGCAATTGTGGCCTTTGTACTGGGTGCTTTATGCACTGGTCTTCATTGAAGACCTTCCTACTGCTTTGGAGACCACAGTCATGCCCATCCTCCTCTGCATACATTAGTTTGTCTTGCTTTCACTAGTTCTCTAGAACCACACAAAACAAGCACTCAGTAGCTTTTTCTTGACTATATTGCTCAGAATTCTGTTCCCAGAATTCACTTGGATTCACCATGAACATTGTGACTATCACCTAAATGGTCACTGTGCTTAAGAGTTTCTCCTTGCCAGGCAGA
Source organism: Apodemus sylvaticus (assembly GCF_947179515.1). Classification (NCBI taxonomy): domain Eukaryota; kingdom Metazoa; phylum Chordata; class Mammalia; order Rodentia; family Muridae; genus Apodemus; species Apodemus sylvaticus. The sequence goes on from NC_067475.1 coordinate 154,503,223, forward strand.
GGTGCCACATACATTTAATCCCATAACTTGGGAGGCAGATTTCTGAGTTCGAGGCCAGCCTAGTCTACAGAGTGGGTTCCAGGACAGCCAGGGCTTTACAGAGAAACCATGTCTCGAAAAACAAAACAAAACAAAAAAAAAAAAAAAAGAAAGAAAGAAAGAAAAAAGAAAGAAAGAAAGAAAGAAAGAAAGTAAAGAACAGAAAAGAAAAAAACAATACAACAACAACATAAAGAGTCTCTCCTATTATGGGAACCATTTTCCAGATGTTTGGTTGCTTAAAATTGCCATGTGGTAGTTTTACAACTGTCAAATACACAGCTGAAGGCAATCTCGTGCACATCTGAAACCCACATATCCAACATTGGACTTGAAAGCAAGCCAGATATCCATGGTGCTCTGTAGGCAAGCAGGCCACATGAAAAGTCCTAAGCAAGTGGTAGAAATGGGTAGTGAAGTGAGGACCAGTGGCTTTCAGCCTGGTGTACGACCATTTTTATGAAGTGACTTGGATGCCTGCACTATGGGCATCAGGCAGTGCCTCAAATCCAGAGCACTTCAGTTTGCCCAAACATATTTCTTCATACAAATTCACACAGAGAGTGGGGTCCTAGGTACGTGCTTTCCCCAGCCATTGATTCTGAAAACTGTTATATTCTCCATTTGAAAGGTACTGGTTGTACCATTAGGTGTGTGCAGAATATTGGGTGTATCTGACCTTTCTCTAGACCTAAGTTCTCTGTAAAATAAGGATGATTTCAACAGGAAAAGACAACAAAAACCAAACCAAACCAAACCAAAACAGAAACCTGCATCTTTATGTAGGTCCCTGGTCTTTCTTTGTCGACACATAAACTGGTTCAAGAACTTCGCTATTGTGGGTAGTATTGCAGTGAACATGGGTGTGCAGGTATCTCTGTGTAAGGAACAGGGTTGTCGGGGGCCACCTCACATAGCCATCTTTACTGAGTCTGAAAACAGATGCATTGTACTTACATATAACAATCTGGTGTGGCCGCCATGGCAACTTGCTTGTTTTCTGGAGCCGTATGGAGATGCTGTAATGCTGAGAGAGGAGACCAGAGCCTACTCAAGCTGCTCGCTGCCCTGCCGAATGAAATGGGCCATATCATGAAGAGCCCCACTAGGATCCGAAGAAAAAAGAAAAAGTCGAGGACTTTACCTGGTGTATCCACCATCGACCAAGGCTACAAAAACGGGCCAGACCGGAGGTTAGTGAAACACGTGTGTGTGTGTGTGTGTGTGTGTGTGTGTGTGTGTGTGTGTGTGTGTGTGCATGCGTGCACACCTGTGACCAAGGCTACAATAATGGCCAGACCGGAAGTTAGTGAAATGTGTGTGCACATGCACACATGCGTGAACGCTCCAGTGTTTGTAGACATTAGAATGCTAGCCCTTCTTGCCATCTACTGTTTTACTGTGAATAAACAAGCTGTTTTAACCTATCCTCACAGGCTTCCTTCCCTTCTCGCCTCTGCTCCATCCCCAATACAGATGCAGGATACTCTGTGATAATGTCCCATTGTCAAAGAAACTTACCTTTGCAGCAAAGATCAACAGAGAAAATCACAACTAATCAAAATGTAAAGCTGTGGAGCCCAGTTCCAGTTGCTACATATATAATATAACTCCTGCACTTAAGATTTGAAGACTTTGTAGAAGAGGGGCCAAGGAATGTAAAAGTAAGAGGAGCAGGGAATTTTCTGTGGCACTGTTACTCCTTGAATTTCAGAAGCTACACCCACGAAGTATCATCACTGTGGCTGACTAAACAAGACCTGGACAAGGATGGCATCAATAGACTGCTAACATGAAACAGGTACACCTCAGGAGCCTTCAACCCAACACAAAGAACCTCAGGCAGCAAGGAATGGAAGGGAATCTTCTTCACAAGGAAAGAGCACATCAACTGGTTACCCAAGAGAAAATGATCAGCCCTAAAACAAACACATAAAAGTGACATATAAACCAAGTATACTGTATTTACATTTGAGCACACACACACACACACACACACACACACACACACACGGGGGTGGAGAACATGATGAAGAAGAAAAAGAGAATCTTACTTATTAACATTAACATTCCTTCATTCTGAACTTCAGGGGTGGGGAAGAGAGAGAGAGAGAGAGAGAGAGAGAGAGAGAGAGAGAGAGAGAGAGAGAGAGAGAGAGAGATCTGTAAGTGAATGAAAATGAAACACAACATAACACATTTCCTGTCACAGAGTAAAATCAGTCCTGTGAGTCAATTTAAAGCTCCAAATGCTACCTTTATAAAGAAAGAAAAAAGAGAAGAAAGGAAGGGAGGGTGAAAGAAAACATGAAAGAAAGAAAGAGAGAAAGAAAAAAAGAAATAAAGAAAGAAAGAAAGAAAGAAGGAAGAAGGAAGGAAGAAGGAAGGAAGGAAGAAGGAAGGAAGGAAGGAAAGAAAGAATACAAATAATTGTCATCAATACACAGGTCAATAATGAGAAAAAATTTAAAGAAATCAAATACAAACCAACTTGAGGGCAAGTAGCAGCAATTAGAGGTAAAAAGCAAACATAAAAAAACTCTGTAATATAATCCAACATGCTTTCATCATCAAAAATCTGGAGAAAATAGGACTAAAGGGAGCAGGAAAATAAAAGCCAGTATTGTTTTGTTTTGTTTCATTTTGTCTCCAGATAACGTTTTCCTTTGTTTAGCCCTGTCAGCCCTGAACCTTGCATTGTAGACTAGGTTAGCCTCAAACTCACAGAGATCCACCTGCCTTTGGTAGCACCACAGCCAGACAAAAGCTAGAATCTTATTTTTTTCTTATTTATATATTTACTTTTTTCAATATATATGCATTCTCTATCTACATATATTCCTGCATGCTAGAAGAGGACACCAGAACCTGATAGGACCCACCATATGGGTCCTGGGAATTGAACTTAAGACATCTGAAAGAGTAGCACACAGGCCTCTTAAATGCTGAGGCATGTCTTTAGCCTCCAAAAGCTATAATCTTCACAGGCCAATTAAAGTTAAACAGCCCAAATGCAATCACTCAAGGTTACTGATAAAAAAAGTAAATTCTAATAACATAGAAGGTATATACCTGCCCAGCACATCTTGTGCAGTTTAAGACTTATAAATAAGAAAAGTTGTGTGTTTTTATCCAATAACTAAATAATCAAAGCAAGGTAAGAAACCCAGGTTGGGATTAAAATTTTCTACCATGTAACTGTGTGGATTTTGTTACACATAACTAGTGCAAGATTCTGAGGAGCTTTAGCTGATGTCTTGAGTGAAAAACACAGAGCTAGGGATGATGAAAAAGTAAGAGGAATTTATTGTTCTAGATGGCTGGTGTCTTCATCCTGAACCTGAAGGAAAGGCAGTGACCCAGGGCAGCAGGTTCACTGAGTTTTTATACTTTTTCCAGGGGTGGAATAGAGTGTCAGCAACTGGGCACAATATGATTGGTGGAACACTGTGCCCTTTAAACTGATTTGTCTTTAGGGGAGGAGGTAGTAGGTACTTAATTAGCCTCTTCCTTCAGGCCTACCTGCTCTCTGACCTTCTCTTCCAGGAAGCATGGGGAGCCTGTGAAATTTTCCTAGGGCTCTGAGCTGTCCTTTTCACTAGGAGGCTCCTCAGATGTAAATGTGAAACAGTACCATGGACAATTTTGAGGGGTTAGGACAGGGCATATTTGAATCAGAGTGTTCCTTTGTGTTTAGAACTCACTGTCCTGAAGTCATTTTGTCTTGCTCTGCCTCCCAGGGAATGATATTAAATCTTTGCATTTCCATGAACAACTTTCCCTTTTTTTCTTTAACTTCTGGAAAGTTTTGTGTTTTCATGTTGATTTGTTTCTAATTCCTGTTCTATCACTTGGTTGCCCACTTGGTTGCATCATTGAGATGGAAGCAGCCATGTGACCTGCTTTCCCAGGTCATTTCTGTTTCTCCTTTTGCTAGCCTCTAGAGGACCAGAACTTAATCAAACCCAGTTTCCATGTGCAGTATTTTGAGGAGGCACCTAAAACCAGCCAGCAATCTCATAACATCATCAGCCATTATTTCCTACTGCTTTTCTCTATTTTTAATGTCAAATTAATAAAAGATTTTAATTTTTATTTTTTTAATTAAAGTATATTTTAAAAGGTAAATGTAGTTAATTGTCCTTGAACTTCTTTTTTCCAGGCAGAATAAGTTAGATTTGGTTCATTTGAGATGGAGTTTCTCTGTATATCCTTAACAGACAGAAGTAGTCAGAGAGACAGACAGACATCCTGTACTGTGAACATACACTTTACTCAAACCTCCTCAAAATGGAAGTTTTATTCCAAATGGTTTTTTTATATTGGTGTAAATATATCTCTTATGTTGAGTTCAACCCCCAGGACAGCATATGAAAACAAATATATACTGTTAACTGCTTGCACACAGGTGCACAATATGGTTCTGTGTGGTCAGTGTTGGTTCAAGCTCATGGTGGGTAACTATACAACAAGGCAGTTCAGCTGACTTCTGTCATGATTTCTTTCCAATGGTACAGAGCCTAACAGCATATGGAATCAGCTTGGGCATGAGAATGTTTCCTAGTCACAGCAGAAACAACATAAGAGAAGCTCTCCTTATAATATTTGAAAAAGCACAAATTCACATGCTAGAAAGGTAAGTTTCATAGTTCTTAACTAATGTTATCAGGGCCTTAGCATTTTACCTAGGCCTTAACATTCCATCTAGGCCTTAATATTTTACATAATCCTTAAGAGCCAGCAGGTTTGAAATCTGAGCCACCATCTATGTATATATGTATGTATGTATATATGTATGTATGGGTATCTTTTTCTATATTCATTAACTTATTAATTCATTAACTTATCTCTACATACTAGACAAGCCTATCATGTCCTGCCTCTACCTCTTCTCCCCACCACCCCACAATTCATTCAAAGGCATGGATTACCATGTTTCCTTCCTTTTCCTGCCTCCCTCCCTTCCTTGCTCTCCCTCTATCTCTCTCCCTCCCACATTCTCTTTCTTTCTGTCTTTCTGTCTTTCTGTCTGTCTTCCTTCCTTCTTTCCTTCCTTCCTTCCTTCCTTTCTTTCTTTCTTTCTTTCTTTCTTTCTTTCTTTTCTTTTCTTTCTTTTCTTCTTTTCTTTCTTTCTTCTTTCTTTCTCCAACCTATGTATTGAATTTTTTATTTTTTTAATTTTTCATTCTGTGAATCTATTTTACATTGACCTCACAAAGATGGAAGCCATGATGAGAATGACAGTTATCTTTTCTGGTGACACCAGAAGAGAAAAGCAACCATGTGACTTCATGGGTGATGTCCATCACCATGTATCATAAACCAGAATGGCAGCAGAATGTTCACCCCCCCAAAAGTTTGTTTTTAATTTCTTGTTAGTTTATTGTGTATTTAATTTAATTTCAAAACATATTCGTGTGTGTGTGTGTGTGTGTGTGTGTGTGTGTGTGTATGTACCTGTTTGTCTGTCTGTCTTTGTGAACTAGTGTGAGAACAGTCACCTTTATGTGTATATGTATGCAAGTGGAGCCTTGTTGTTATGGTTTGTATAGGTTCGGCCCATGGAATGGCACTACTAGAAGGTATGGCCTTGTCGGAGTAGGTGTGGCACTGTTGGAGTAGGTGTGGCACTGTGTGGATGGGCTTAAATACCTCCATCGTCTACCTAAGTGACCCAAAGAACTCCACTAGAGAGCTCCTACAGCTGATAAACAACTTCAGCAAAGTGGCAGGTTATAAAGTCAACTCAAGCAAATCAGTGGCCTTCCTATACTCAAAGGATAAGCAGGCTGAGAAAGAAATTAGGGAAATGACCCCCTTCACAATAGCCACAAACAGTATAAAGTATCTTGGGGTGACTCTTACCAAACATGTGAAAGATCTGTATGACAAGAACTTCAAGACTCTGAAGAAGGAAATGGAAGAAGACCTCAAAAAATGGGAAAACCTCCCATGTTCATGGATCGGCAGAATCAATATAGTTAAAATGGCCATTTTGCCTAAAGCACTATACAGATTCAATGCAATACCCATCAAAATCCCAACTCAATTCTTCACAGAGCTAGAAAGAGCAATTATCAAATTCATCTGGAACAACAAAAAACCCAGGATAGCTAAAACTATTCTCAGCAACAAAAGGAAATCTGGGGGAATCAGTATCCCTGACCTCAAGCAATACTACAGAGCAATAGTGTTAAAAACTGCATGGTATTGGTACAGTGACAGACAGGAGGATCAATGGAACAGGATTGAAGATCCAGAAATGAACCCACACACCTATGGCCACTTGATCCTCGACAAAGAGGCTGAAAACATCCAATGGAAAAAAGATAGCCTTTTCAACAAATGGTGCTGGTTCAACTGGAGGTCAGCATGCAGAAGAATGCGAATTGATCCATCCTTGTCTCCTTGTACTAAGCTCAAATCCAAATGGATCAAGGACCTCCACATAAAGCCAGACACTCTGAAGCTAATAGAAAAGAAACTGGGGAAGACCCTTGAGGACATCGGTACAGGGAGAAATTTTCTGAACTGAACACCAATAGCGTATGCTCTAAGAGCAAGAATTGACAAATGGGACCTCATAAAATTACAAAGTTTCTGTAAGGCAAAGGACACCATCAAGAGGACAAATCGGCAACCAACAAATTGGGGAAAGATCTTCACCAATCCTACATCAGATAGAGGGCTAATATCCAATATATATAAAGAACTCAAGAAGTTAGACTCCAGAAAACCAAACAACCCTATTAAAAAATGGGGTACAGAGTTAAACAAAGAATTCTCACCTGAAGAACTTCGGATGGCGGAGAAGCATCTTAAAAAATGCTCAACTTCATTAGTCATTAGGGAAATGCAAATTAAAACAACCCTGAGATTTCACCTTACACCAGTCAGAATGGCTAAGATTAAAAATTCCAGAGATAGCAGGTGTTGGAGAGGGTGTGGAGAAAGAGGAACACTCCTCCACTGCTGGTGGGGTTGCAAATTGGTACAACCACTCTGGAAATCAGTCCGGCGGTTCCTCCGAAATCTGGGCACCTCACTTCCAGAAGATCCTGCTATACCACTCCTGGGCATATACCCAGAGGATTCCCCACCATGTAATAAGGATACATGCTCTACTATGTTCATAGCAGCCCTATTTATAATTGCCAGATGCTGGAAAGAACCCAGGTATCCCTCAACAGAAGAGTGGATGCAAAAAATGTGGTATATCTACACAATGGAGTACTATTCAGCCATTAGAAACAATGAATTCATGAAATTCTTAGGCAAATGGATGGAGCTAGAGAACATCATACTAAGTGAGGTAACCCAGACGCAAAAGGTGAATCATGGTATATACTCACTAATAAGTGGATATTAAGCTAGAAACCTGGAATACCCAAAACATAATCTGCACATCAAATGAGGTACAAGAAGAAAGGAAGAGTGGCCCCCTGTTCTGGAAAGACTCAGTGAAGCAGTATTCAGCAAAACCAGAACGGGGAAGTGGGAAGGGGTGGGTGGGAGGACAGGGGGAGAGAAGGGCGCTTACGGGACTTTCTGGGAGTGGGTGGGCTAGGAAAGGGGAAATCAATTGAAACGTAAGTAAAAAATATATCGAATAAAAAAAACAAAAAAACAAACAAAGCCTGTTTGGAATTTGCAAGAATAAAGTAATTTTGAACAATAAAAAAAAAAAGAAAGAAAATAAGGACTTCTAAAGCAACATGAACACAACTCTTATGAACTCATAGAGACTAACGCTGTAGTCACTTGACCTGCATGGGTCTGTACCAGTTACTCTGTGCTCATATTATATTATGTTATGTCATGTCATGTCATGTTATGTTATGTTGTGTTATGATATATGATATGATATTATATTATGTTATATTATGTTATATTTTATCAGTATTTTCATAATATTCCTTGGGGTGCTAATGTATGGGTCTCTGTTTATTGAACCATCTCTTGAGCTCTTTTCCTTCTGTTGGTTTGTCCTGTCCAACTTTGATATGATAGGTTTTTTACCTCATATTTTATTTTGTTTTATTTTTTAAAATGTATAAATTATATAATGAATAAATAAATAAATTAGCAAATGAGTAAAAATTAGCTACTTGTGTGAAGGTTACCAAGTGAACTATCATTTAAATATGCTAGGACAGGAAAGTCAATTTTTTCCATTGAAGTTACTCTGGGTATATAAAGGACTCCATGACAAACCACATGTTTAGCAGTATCAGACCAACATATGATATATTACAAGTCATTTTTATTTATGTACAGCTCGGTAGGTTTGTGATTTACCTTTTTTTTTCTTTTGGGGTAGAATGTTATTTTGTTTTCTAGGTTTGGATGTTTGTTTTATAGGCTTCTGTATGGGTTTTGGTAAAGGAATTTATCATAGGGTGGGAAGGGAGAGGGAAGAATCTTGAAGGACTTGATAAATGACAAGAATATGATGAAACATAATTAAACTTTACAGTGTCAAAATAATAAAACATGTTTTTTAATGTGAGGTAGAAGATCACAATGTGCAGGAAGTAACAGTCTCTGGAGAACTTGTTCTAAATGGGATGCCTTTTAATATGATTTACTTCCTGATTGCTCCCTCACATAACATTTCTTTAAGTGCTTCTTGGACATTGGAGATTCTGAGTGAGAATTTTTTGTTTATGTCTCTATCTCATTTATGAATTGGGTTATTTGGGTTATTGGTGTCTTAAGTTTTTGATATATATGTGTGTGTGTGTGTGTGTGTGTGTGTGTATATATATATATATATATATATATATATATATATATATATATATATATATATAGGATATTAACCCACTATCAGATGTAGGGTTAGGGAAGATCTTTTCCTAATCTGTAGACTTTCATTTTGTCCTATTGAAAGTGTCTTTTGATGACTGTGGGTCAAAGTGGTAAGCAGGGATCACCAGAGTAGAGGATCACTTGGGACACACCTGGCCAGGACTCCACCTGCACCTAGGAACTCCAAAAGTGCCACAGCTAGACAGCTCGGGACCTACCCTGCTGGGGTAACCTGCATCTAGGGGGTTAGAGGGAGTCCTTACATCAGAGGGGTGACACTGCCATCTTTGCACCTGTGACTGTGTAGTAAGCAGGGATCACCAGAGTAGAGGATCACTTGGGACACACCCAGCCAGGACAATACCTGCCCCCAGGAACTCAGCAGCTCCATAGCAATCTGTGCCAGGGAAAAGCAGGTTACCCAGGGTTGCTGAGATAGGCTTGCAGGCACACAGGAGGGGCAAGCACCAGCCAGAGATATCTGGACCAACTAACACCAGAGATAACTAGATGGCAAAAGGCTAATATAGGAACATTGTTAACAGAAATCAAGGCAATATGGCACCACCCAAACCCAATTCTCCCACAACAGCAAGTTCTGGATACCCCAATACACCAGGAAAGCAAGATTTGGATTTAAAATCACAGGTCATGATGCTGATGGAGGGATTCATGGAGGGCTTCAAGAAGAACATAAATAATGCCCTAAGAGAAATACAGGAGAACACATGTAAACAGGAAGAATCCCTTGAAGAAAGAAGGGAAAACACAACAAAACAGGTGAAAGAATTGAACAAAGCTATCCACAATCTAAAGATGGACATAGAAACAATAATGAAATCACAAAGGGAAAAAACCCAGGACAGAAAACTAAGGAAAGAAGTCAGGAGTCATGAATTCAAGCATCAACAACAAAATACAAGAGATAGAAGGGAGAATCTCAGATGTAGAAGATACCATAGAAAGCATTGATAAAACAGTCAAAGGAAATAAATAATGCAAAAAGCTCCTGACCCAAAACTTCCAGGAAATCCAGGGCAAATGAGAAGACCAAACCTAAGGAATAGAATAGAGTGAAGATTTCCAACTTAAAGGGTCAGTAAGTGTTTTCAACACAATTATAGAAGAAAACTTTCCTAACCTAAAGAAAAACATGCCCATGAACATACAAGAAGCCTACAGAATTCCAAGTAGATTTGACCAGAAAAGAAATTACTCACATCACATAGTAATTAAAACACCAAATGTACTAATACAGTAAGAATATTAAAAGAAGTAAAGGAAAAAGTCAAGTAAAATATAGAGGTAGGCTTAATAGAATTACAATGGACTTCTCACCAGAGACTATGAAAGCCAAAAGAGCCTGGGCAGATGTCATACAGTCCCTAAAGAAACACAAATGCAAACCCAAATTGATTAATCCAGTAAATCTCTCAATTACCATAGATGGAGAAGCCAAGGTATTTCATGAAAAAAACAAATTTGCACAGTATATTTCCACAAATTCACCCTTCAAAGTATAATGAATGGAAAAAACCAACAAAAGGAAGGATACTACACATGAGGAAAAGAAAGAAATTAAACTTTTTTTAACAAACCCAAAAGAAGATAACCACACAAACATAAAAATTACATCAAAAATAGCAGGAAGCAACAATCACTATTATTTAACATCTCTTAACATCAGTGGACTCAATTCCCCAATAAAAGACATAGACTAACAGACTGGATTCCTAAAAAGACCCAACATTTTGCTGCATACAGGAAATGCATCTCAGTGTCAAAGACAAACACAACCTCAGAGTAAAAGGCTGGAAAACAGTTTTCCAAGCAAATGGTCACAGGAAACAAGCTGGGGTAGCCATCCTAATAGCCAATAAAATAGACTTTTGACCAAAAGTCATCAAAAAAGACACAGAAGGACACTTTATACTCATCAAAGGGAAAATGTACCAGGAAGAACTCTCAATTCTGAACATCTATGCTCCAAATACAAGGGCACCCTCATTTGTAAAGGAAACTTTACTAAGAGTTTAAAGCCCACATCATACCCCACACAATAATTGTGGGTGACTGCAACACCCCATTCTCCTCAATGGACTGATCAGGGAAACTCAAACTGAACAGAGACACAGAGAAACTAACAGAAGTTTTGGACCAAACTGATTTAATAGATATCTATAGAACATTTCATCCTAAATCAAAGAATATACCTTCTCAGCACCTCAGGGTACCTTCTCCAAAACTGACCATATAATTGGTCACAAAACAGAACTCAACAGATATAAGAAGATCAAAGTAATTCCATGCCTCCTATCAGATCACTATGGTGTTAGGGTTGTCTTCAATAGCAACAAAAACAATAGAAAGCCCACATATACATGGGAACTGAACAATGCTCTACTTAATGATACCTTGGTCAAGGAAGAAATAAGAAAAGAAATCAAAACCGTTTTAGAACTTAATGAAAATGAAGGCACAACATACCTAAATTTATGGAACACAATGAAAGCCCTGCTAAGAGGAAAACTCATAGCTCTGAATGCCTACAAAAAGAAGCTGGAGAGAGCATATACTAGCAGCTTAACAGCACACCTGAAAGCTTTAGAACAGAAATAAGTTAATACACCCAAGAGGAGAAGGCAGGAAATCATCAAACTCAGGGGTGAAATCAACCAAGTTAAAACAAAAAGAACTGTATGAAGAATCAACAAAACCAGGAGCTGGTTCTTTGAGAAAATCAACGAGATAGATAGCCAGACTAACCAAAGGGCACAGAGACAGTATCAAAATTAACAAAATCAGAAATGAAAAGGGAGAAATAACAATAGAAACTGTGGAAATTCAAAAATTTTTATATCCTACTACAAAAGCCTATACTCAACACAACTCAAAATCTGGATAAAATGGACAACGTCCTAGACTGATACCAACTACCAAAGTTTAATCAGGATCAGACAGACCATCTAAACACTCCCATAACCCCTAAAGAAATAAAAGCAATGGTATTCTGTTCAGGAAGATGTCACCTGTACTAATGATTTAAAGGCTCTTCCTATACTTTTTTTAACATCATCTTGGGAATTAGAGTTCACCCATGAACTTCAGGGCCCACCAACCTCATGAAATGATAATCCAGCTGAGTATATATTATTATACTGATTTTTTAAAAAAAAAATAATTTTGTATCCTGACACATTACTGAAGCTGTTTGTCAGCTGTAGGAGTTCTCTGGTAGAATTTTGAGGATCACTTTTGTGTAATATCATCATATCTGTAAATCATGATGTTTGATTTCTTCCTTTCCAATTTGTATCCCCTTGGTCTCCTTTAGTTCTAGTCAGAACTTCAAGTAGTATATGGGGTAGAATGGGGGAGAGTCGTCAGGCTTGTCTTGATTCTGATTTTAGTGGAGTTTCTTTAAGTGTCTCCTCATTTAATTTGAACTTCACTATTGACTTACTGTATAGTGTCTTTTTTGTGCTTGGGTATGCACCTTGTATCCCTGGTCTTTCTACGTTTTTTAATATGAGCGGGGTTAGACTTCCTCAAATGCTTTTTCCACATCTAATGTGGTGATCACTGTACCATTTAGTTTCTATTACCCCACTTTAAGCTTTGGGTGGACCATACTACCAGCTCCTAGTCCTGTTCCCTTGGATCCACAGATCTCTCTCTCTCTCTCTCTCTCTCTCACACACACACACACACACACACACACACACACACACACATACACACACACATACACACACACACACACACACACACACACACAAGCTTGTGTTATTTTTAATATCCTTATTAGCTCGGTGGTTGAGCACTTCTAAGCCTACTGAGAGTGACGTGCCCTTACCTTCACTCCCAGCTCAACACCATTAAATGTGCCCTCAGCTTAGTTTCTCAGATACCTTAGTCCTAGGTCAACACCTCTAAGTCTCTCTTAACCTAGTTGCTCAGTTCCCTTTAATCCTAGCTCAGCACCCTTAAAACTGCCCTCAACTTAGTTGTGTTTCTAATCTCCCACCTGCTAACTCAGGCTCAGTTGGGAAAGTGGCCAATGTCCACTCCACCCAAGATCTCATGGCTGGTGACTCTCTCTCTCCCAATACCTCTCTCACTCCCTCTCACCTCACCACCTCTCACTCATCAAAGCATGGCAAATCCTCTTTCCTCCTCCTTCAACACTTAGCCTGACTATGGGAACCTGAAAGTTGTGCCTCTTCTGCCCAGGCATTGACTACTTTTATCTTCACTGTTCCAATTGGGGATCAGGACCTTTAGCGTTCAAGAGCAGATCACAGATCAAAGCATCAGAGCCACGCCCTACCTCTCACCTTCTCTGTTCAACTTAAAAAACACAACTCTTCTCCCAGACGTAAATTGGACAAAACAATAACAATAATCTAAATTACAATTAACTTCCAGCCCATTATATTTGTCAAGTAGATAAAGAATTCTATCATCATTCCTAACTTAAGAAATTATAGTTCTATCCCTGAATTATGTTTAGATTTTAGGCTGTAACCACCTGAAAACCATGCCTTCTACTCTTTAACCCCTCTCTCAGTGGTAAACACTTTGAGTTTGATTATACGACTAGTCTTCAACCCCATCACTAACACAAATACCATGGGATTTGTTTTGATACACACTTCAGAAGTGAAAAGAAATAGGGGACAGTCATTTGCAAATTGGCATGGGATCAAAATGACTGATGTCATCACCTTGAAAGCTTACATTGGGAGAGATGTTACTCTCAGAACAATGAGAGAGCCCAGGGCTGCTGAATGCATGGAGAAGTTTCAAGACAAGCTTGACTGACCTATACCAGATGCAGAGCTACTGCGTGCACACAGCCAAATCAATGTCCATCAGCAATGTCACAAGAACACAGAAGCTTGAAAACATATCAAGTGTGACTGGAGCTTATATGAATCTTTTACCTCTAGTGAGCAATATTGAACCCCCAATATGATGACTTAGTTGTTCTCAGGAATGGTCTAGGACTAACAAGTTATAAGACAATCAAACCCCAGGTTATTGGAACACACAGCCCTTGGGGACTACTACTGTATACTTTAAGGAGGATGCAGTAAAACGAGATAGATAAACACAGGCTCTACAAAGCCTTAAGTGCCCAGCCAAAAAGCCAGACTCTAAGTATCCCCATTATTAGCAGTGCCTGCTCACAGAGGAAGAAAGGTAAAAACCTGGGCTTATGGGTTAATAAATATAGAACTGGCTCCATGTTTAGCAGCGAGTTTTCTACTAACATTTTCTCTTCCTTCTCTACCTCTAGCATGTTTCGCCTTGGCTATCTCCAACTGCTCCAAGAAAATGTCTCTTAGGATGGTTTTATCCTCTCTTATAAGGACATGGGCAGGACCATTGGCAGTCCTCTGCTCCACAGGTCCAAGTGCCCTTAAGAGGTCACATGCTTTATCTTGCTTATGACTGTGACTTTTCCCAGGCACCTTACCTCTGAAGACTGTCAACAGAGCAGGCCTGCTTCCTGGGATATGTCTGAAAAGACACTAGCTCCTGCAAGGTGTGAAATAGGAGCCAAGCATCCACACTGCTGGGGCATTCCAGGCTAGCACATGGGCCTTCTGTTTTCTGACTTGAAGGCTGGTTCTGATGCTTGAGCTAAGCACAAGCACAAAATGCAGAAGTGTGGGAAAGGTCTAGCAAAGAAAAATGAGATTGTATATCTAACTAGTTCCTGAAAGTTTAGCTATTCAGTGGGGAGTAGGAAGCACAGATTGGGGAGTAAGGAGGGTGAAGGAAAAGAACACAGAACTCTTGTATAACCTGACACCAGAGACCATTGTGCACAAAGGTCCTGAGACTGAAGCATATTAACATGTTCTAGGATACAAAGAATGCAGTGTAGGTAGAGGTGACTGCACAGCTGAGGTTAGGGAAATAGGGAGAACAATGTTCAATGCAAAACAGTGGTAATAATTAGGCAATTGTGGCCTTTGTACTGGGTGCTTTATGCACTGGTCTTCATTGAAGACCTTCCTACTGCTTTGGAGACCACAGTCATGCCCATCCTCCTCTGCATACATTAGTTTGTCTTGCTTTCACTAGTTCTCTAGAACCACACAAAACAAGCACTCAGTAGCTTTTTCTTGACTATATTGCTCAGAATTCTGTTCCCAGAATTCACTTGGATTCACCATGAACATTGTGACTATCACCTAAATGGTCACTGTGCTTAAGAGTTTCTCCTTGCCAGGCAGAGGTGCCACATACATTTAATCCCATAACTTGGGAGGCAGATTTCTGAGTTCGAGGCCAGCCTAGTCTACAGAGTGGGTTCCAGGACAGCCAGGGCTTTACAGAGAAACCATGTCTCGAAAAACAAAACAAAACAAAACAAAAAAAAAAAAGAAAGAAAGAAAGAAAAAAGAAAGAAAGAAAGAAAGAAAGAAAGAAAGTAAAGAACAGAAAAGAAAAAAACAATACAACAACAACATAAAGAGTCTCTCCTATTATGGGAACCATTTTCCAGATGTTTGGTTGCTTAAAATTGCCATGTGGTAGTTTTACAACTGTCAAATACACAGCTGAAGGCAATCTCGTGCACATCTGAAACCCACATATCCAACATTGGACTTGAAAGCAAGCCAGATATCCATGGTGCTCTGTAGGCAAGCAGGCCACATGAAAAGTCCTAAGCAAGTGGTAGAAATGGGTAGTGAAGTGAGGACCAGTGGCTTTCAGCCTGGTGTACGACCATTTTTATGAAGTGACTTGGATGCCTGCACTATGGGCATCAGGCAGTGCCTCAAATCCAGAGCACTTCAGTTTGCCCAAACATATTTCTTCATACAAATTCACACAGAGAGTGGGGTCCTAGGTACGTGCTTTCCCCAGCCATTGATTCTGAAAACTGTTATATTCTCCATTTGAAAGGTACTGGTTGTACCATTAGGTGTGTGCAGAATATTGGGTGTATCTGACCTTTCTCTAGACCTAAGTTCTCTGTAAAATAAGGATGATTTCAACAGGAAAAGACAACAAAAACCAAACCAAACCAAACCAAAACAGAAACCTGCATCTTTATGTAGGTCCCTGGTCTTTCTTTGTCGACACATAAACTGGTTCAAGAACTTCGCTATTGTGGGTAGTATTGCAGTGAACATGGGTGTGCAGGTATCTCTGTGTAAGGAACAGGGTTGTCGGGGGCCACCTCACATAGCCATCTTTACTGAGTCTGAAAACAGATGCATTGTACTTACATATAACAATCTGGTGTGGCCGCCATGGCAACTTGCTTGTTTTCTGGAGCCGTATGGAGATGCTGTAATGCTGAGAGAGGAGACCAGAGCCTACTCAAGCTGCTCGCTGCCCTGCCGAATGAAATGGGCCATATCATGAAGAGCCCCACTAGGATCCGAAGAAAAAAGAAAAAGTCGAGGACTTTACCTGGTGTATCCACCATCGACCAAGGCTACAAAAACGGGCCAGACCGGAGGTTAGTGAAACACGTGTGTGTGTGTGTGTGTGTGTGTGTGTGTGTGTGTGTGTGTGTGTGTGTGTGTGTGCATGCGTGCACACCTGTGACCAAGGCTACAATAATGGCCAGACCGGAAGTTAGTGAAATGTGTGTGCACATGCACACATGCGTGAACGCTCCAGTGTTTGTAGACATTAGAATGCTAGCCCTTCTTGCCATCTACTGTTTTACTGTGAATAAACAAGCTGTTTTAACCTATCCTCACAGGCTTCCTTCCCTTCTCGCCTCTGCTCCATCCCCAATACAGATGCAGGATACTCTGTGATAATGTCCCATTGTCAAAGAAACTTACCTTTGCAGCAAAGATCAACAGAGAAAATCACAACTAATCAAAATGTAAAGCTGTGGAGCCCAGTTCCAGTTGCTACATATATAATATAACTCCTGCACTTAAGATTTGAAGACTTTGTAGAAGAGGGGCCAAGGAATGTAAAAGTAAGAGGAGCAGGGAATTTTCTGTGGCACTGTTACTCCTTGAATTTCAGAAGCTACACCCACGAAGTATCATCACTGTGGCTGACTAAACAAGACCTGGACAAGGATGGCATCAATAGACTGCTAACATGAAACAGGTACACCTCAGGAGCCTTCAACCCAACACAAAGAACCTCAGGCAGCAAGGAATGGAAGGGAATCTTCTTCACAAGGAAAGAGCACATCAACTGGTTACCCAAGAGAAAATGATCAGCCCTAAAACAAACACATAAAAGTGACATATAAACCAAGTATACTGTATTTACATTTGAGCACACACACACACACACACACACACACACACACACGGGGGTGGAGAACATGATGAAGAAGAAAAAGAGAATCTTACTTATTAACATTAACATTCCTTCATTCTGAACTTCAGGGGTGGGGAAGAGAGAGAGAGAGAGAGAGAGAGAGAGAGAGAGAGAGAGAGAGAGAGAGAGAGAGAGAGATCTGTAAGTGAATGAAAATGAAACACAACATAACACATTTCCTGTCACAGAGTAAAATCAGTCCTGTGAGTCAATTTAAAGCTCCAAATGCTACCTTTATAAAGAAAGAAAAAAGAGAAGAAAGGAAGGGAGGGTGAAAGAAAACATGAAAGAAAGAAAGAGAGAAAGAAAAAAAGAAATAAAGAAAGAAAGAAAGAAAGAAGGAAGAAGGAAGGAAGAAGGAAGGAAGGAAGAAGGAAGGAAGGAAGGAAAGAAAGAATACAAATAATTGTCATCAATACACAGGTCAATAATGAGAAAAAATTTAAAGAAATCAAATACAAACCAACTTGAGGGCAAGTAGCAGCAATTAGAGGTAAAAAGCAAACATAAAAAAACTCTGTAATATAATCCAACATGCTTTCATCATCAAAAATCTGGAGAAAATAGGACTAAAGGGAGCAGGAAAATAAAAGCCAGTATTGTTTTGTTTTGTTTCATTTTGTCTCCAGATAACGTTTTCCTTTGTTTAGCCCTGTCAGCCCTGAACCTTGCATTGTAGACTAGGTTAGCCTCAAACTCACAGAGATCCACCTGCCTTTGGTAGCACCACAGCCAGACAAAAGCTAGAATCTTATTTTTTTCTTATTTATATATTTACTTTTTTCAATATATATGCATTCTCTATCTACATATATTCCTGCATGCTAGAAGAGGACACCAGAACCTGATAGGACCCACCATATGGGTCCTGGGAATTGAACTTAAGACATCTGAAAGAGTAGCACACAGGCCTCTTAAATGCTGAGGCATGTCTTTAGCCTCCAAAAGCTATAATCTTCACAGGCCAATTAAAGTTAAACAGCCCAAATGCAATCACTCAAGGTTACTGATAAAAAAAGTAAATTCTAATAACATAGAAGGTATATACCTGCCCAGCACATCTTGTGCAGTTTAAGACTTATAAATAAGAAAAGTTGTGTGTTTTTATCCAATAACTAAATAATCAAAGCAAGGTAAGAAACCCAGGTTGGGATTAAAATTTTCTACCATGTAACTGTGTGGATTTTGTTACACATAACTAGTGCAAGATTCTGAGGAGCTTTAGCTGATGTCTTGAGTGAAAAACACAGAGCTAGGGATGATGAAAAAGTAAGAGGAATTTATTGTTCTAGATGGCTGGTGTCTTCATCCTGAACCTGAAGGAAAGGCAGTGACCCAGGGCAGCAGGTTCACTGAGTTTTTATACTTTTTCCAGGGGTGGAATAGAGTGTCAGCAACTGGGCACAATATGATTGGTGGAACACTGTGCCCTTTAAACTGATTTGTCTTTAGGGGAGGAGGTAGTAGGTACTTAATTAGCCTCTTCCTTCAGGCCTACCTGCTCTCTGACCTTCTCTTCCAGGAAGCATGGGGAGCCTGTGAAATTTTCCTAGGGCTCTGAGCTGTCCTTTTCACTAGGAGGCTCCTCAGATGTAAATGTGAAACAGTACCATGGACAATTTTGAGGGGTTAGGACAGGGCATATTTGAATCAGAGTGTTCCTTTGTGTTTAGAACTCACTGTCCTGAAGTCATTTTGTCTTGCTCTGCCTCCCAGGGAATGATATTAAATCTTTGCATTTCCATGAACAACTTTCCCTTTTTTTCTTTAACTTCTGGAAAGTTTTGTGTTTTCATGTTGATTTGTTTCTAATTCCTGTTCTATCACTTGGTTGCCCACTTGGTTGCATCATTGAGATGGAAGCAGCCATGTGACCTGCTTTCCCAGGTCATTTCTGTTTCTCCTTTTGCTAGCCTCTAGAGGACCAGAACTTAATCAAACCCAGTTTCCATGTGCAGTATTTTGAGGAGGCACCTAAAACCAGCCAGCAATCTCATAACATCATCAGCCATTATTTCCTACTGCTTTTCTCTATTTTTAATGTCAAATTAATAAAAGATTTTAATTTTTATTTTTTTAATTAAAGTATATTTTAAAAGGTAAATGTAGTTAATTGTCCTTGAACTTCTTTTTTCCAGGCAGAATAAGTTAGATTTGGTTCATTTGAGATGGAGTTTCTCTGTATATCCTTAACAGACAGAAGTAGTCAGAGAGACAGACAGACATCCTGTACTGTGAACATACACTTTACTCAAACCTCCTCAAAATGGAAGTTTTATTCCAAATGGTTTTTTTATATTGGTGTAAATATATCTCTTATGTTGAGTTCAACCCCCAGGACAGCATATGAAAACAAATATATACTGTTAACTGCTTGCACACAGGTGCACAATATGGTTCTGTGTGGTCAGTGTTGGTTCAAGCTCATGGTGGGTAACTATACAACAAGGCAGTTCAGCTGACTTCTGTCATGATTTCTTTCCAATGGTACAGAGCCTAACAGCATATGGAATCAGCTTGGGCATGAGAATGTTTCCTAGTCACAGCAGAAACAACATAAGAGAAGCTCTCCTTATAATATTTGAAAAAGCACAAATTCACATGCTAGAAAGGTAAGTTTCATAGTTCTTAACTAATGTTATCAGGGCCTTAGCATTTTACCTAGGCCTTAACATTCCATCTAGGCCTTAATATTTTACATAATCCTTAAGAGCCAGCAGGTTTGAAATCTGAGCCACCATCTATGTATATATGTATGTATGTATATATGTATGTATGGGTATCTTTTTCTATATTCATTAACTTATTAATTCATTAACTTATCTCTACATACTAGACAAGCCTATCATGTCCTGCCTCTACCTCTTCTCCCCACCACCCCACAATTCATTCAAAGGCATGGATTACCATGTTTCCTTCCTTTTCCTGCCTCCCTCCCTTCCTTGCTCTCCCTCTATCTCTCTCCCTCCCACATTCTCTTTCTTTCTGTCTTTCTGTCTTTCTGTCTGTCTTCCTTCCTTCTTTCCTTCCTTCCTTCCTTTCTTTCTTTCTTTCTTTCTTTCTTTCTTTCTTTCTTTCTTTCTTTCTTTCTTTCTTTCTTTTCTTTTCTTTCTTTTCTTCTTTTCTTTCTTTCTTCTTTCTTTCTCCAACCTATGTATTGAATTTTTTATTTTTTTAATTTTTCATTCTGTGAATCTATTTTACATTGACCTCACAAAGATGGAAGCCATGATGAGAATGACAGTTATCTTTTCTGGTGACACCAGAAGAGAAAAGCAACCATGTGACTTCATGGGTGATGTCCATCACCATGTATCATAAACCAGAATGGCAGCAGAATGTTCACCCCCCCAAAAGTTTGTTTTTAATTTCTTGTTAGTTTATTGTGTATTTAATTTAATTTCAAAACATATTCGTGTGTGTGTGTGTGTGTGTGTGTGTGTGTGTGTGTATGTACCTGTTTGTCTGTCTGTCTTTGTGAACTAGTGTGAGAACAGTCACCTTTATGTGTATATGTATGCAAGTGGAGCCTTGTTGTTATGGTTTGTATAGGTTCGGCCCATGGAATGGCACTACTAGAAGGTATGGCCTTGTCGGAGTAGGTGTGGCACTGTTGGAGTAGGTGTGGCACTGTGTGGATGGGCTTAAATACCTCCATCGTCTACCTAAGTGACCCAAAGAACTCCACTAGAGAGCTCCTACAGCTGATAAACAACTTCAGCAAAGTGGCAGGTTATAAAGTCAACTCAAGCAAATCAGTGGCCTTCCTATACTCAAAGGATAAGCAGGCTGAGAAAGAAATTAGGGAAATGACCCCCTTCACAATAGCCACAAACAGTATAAAGTATCTTGGGGTGACTCTTACCAAACATGTGAAAGATCTGTATGACAAGAACTTCAAGACTCTGAAGAAGGAAATGGAAGAAGACCTCAAAAAATGGGAAAACCTCCCATGTTCATGGATCGGCAGAATCAATATAGTTAAAATGGCCATTTTGCCTAAAGCACTATACAGATTCAATGCAATACCCATCAAAATCCCAACTCAATTCTTCACAGAGCTAGAAAGAGCAATTATCAAATTCATCTGGAACAACAAAAAACCCAGGATAGCTAAAACTATTCTCAGCAACAAAAGGAAATCTGGGGGAATCAGTATCCCTGACCTCAAGCAATACTACAGAGCAATAGTGTTAAAAACTGCATGGTATTGGTACAGTGACAGACAGGAGGATCAATGGAACAGGATTGAAGATCCAGAAATGAACCCACACACCTATGGCCACTTGATCCTCGACAAAGAGGCTGAAAACATCCAATGGAAAAAAGATAGCCTTTTCAACAAATGGTGCTGGTTCAACTGGAGGTCAGCATGCAGAAGAATGCGAATTGATCCATCCTTGTCTCCTTGTACTAAGCTCAAATCCAAATGGATCAAGGACCTCCACATAAAGCCAGACACTCTGAAGCTAATAGAAAAAAAACTGGGGAAGACCCTTGAGGACATCGGTACAGGGAGAAAGTTTCTGAACAGAACACCAATAGCGTATGCTCTAAGAGCAAGAATTGACAAATGGGACCTCATAAAATTACAAAGTTTCTGTAAGGCAAAGGACACCATCAAGAGGACAAATCGGCAACCAACAAATTGGGAAAAGATCTTCACCAATCCTACATCAGATAGAGGGCTAATATCCAATATATATAAAGAACTCAAGAAGTTAGACTCCAGAAAACCAAACAACCCTATTAAAAATGGGGTACAGAGTTAAACAAAGAATTCTCACCTGAAGAACTTCGGATGGCGGAGAAGCATCTTAAAAAATGCTCAACTTCATTAGTCATTAGGGAAATGCAAATCAAAACAACCCTAAGATTTCATCTTACACCAGTCAGAATGGCTAAGATTAAAAATTCAGGAGACAGCAGGTGTTGGAGAGGGTGTGGAGAAAGAGGAACACTCCTCCACTGCTGGTGGGGTTGCAAATTGGTACAACCACTCTGGAAATCAGTCTGGCGGTTCCTCCGAAAACTGGGCACCTTACTTCCAGAAGATCCTGCTATACCACTCCTGGGCATATACCCAGAAGACTCCCCACCATGTAATAAGGATACATGTTCTACTATGTTCATAGCAGCCCTATTTGTAATTGCCAGATGCTGGAAAGAACCCAGGTATCCCTCAACAGAAGAGTGGATGCAAAAAATGTGGTATATCTACACAATGGAGTACTATTCAGCCATTAGAAACAATGAATTCATGAAATTCTTAGGCAAATGGATGGAGCTAGAGAATATCATACTAAGTGAGGTAACCCAGACTCAAAAGGTGAATCATGGTATGCACTCACTAATAAGTGGATATTAACCTAGAAAACTGGAATACCCAAAACATAATCCACACATCAAATGAGGTACAAGAAGAAAGGAGGAGTGGCCCCTGGTTCTGGAAAGACTCAGTGAAACAGTATTCAGCAAAACCAGAACGGGGAAGTGGGAAGGGGTGGGTGGGAGGACAGGGGAAGAGAAGGGGGCTTGCGGGACTTTCGGGGAGTGGGGGGGCTAGAAAAGGGGAAATCATTTGAAATGTAAATAAATTATATCGAATAAAAAAAAAAAAAGAAAAACAAACAAACAAGACAAAGCTTGTCACCTGACACCAGGAAACACCAGCACTAAGTAGGTGGTCTCCTCAGCCAAGCTCCACCATGTCATCTGGTACAGGTGACAAGGACCATGGAGAAAGCTGGAATACCTGACAAGGAAATACACAGTGCCTGGTTATGACAAGTCACCACAAGAGGGCACTTAAGCAATCAAGCATAGGAAGTAGGAGTGTGAACTTAGGGAACAGGAACACAGCATGCACTCTCTCAACACACACCCCCTCCCTCCTAAGGACAGTATGCCAAGGAGCTTTGAAAACAGGCAAAATCACTCTTGAAGAGGGAGGCTTCAGTGAAACTACATGACTAAAGAATCAATGAGTGGAGCAAGGAACAGGAACGATTAGGGAAAGGTAGCCTCCAAACACATTATCAGGGGAGGGAGGCAGAGAAGTCAGGTCTGTTTTATGTCATTTAGGACATCATTTTAGAAACACTTAACCTCTTGGAGTTTGGTTTTCTGTTTGTTTGTTTGTTTCTGTTCCTAGCTGCCACCACTGCTGCCCACTCTCTACCTGCCCTCTTTTGGAAGATTAAAACAGAGTTAGAGCACATTAAAAGTATGGTGAAATGCTTCAAAATCCCATTTGTGTTTTATTTCCAGGAATATGTTTTCACTTTGGTCAGAAAATAATTATTTTAATTTTTTAGAGGGACTCTTTTTGACCAGGCATAGATCTGATTTATTGGGAGATGGTCTGATCCTTCTCTTTCAGCTGCTAAGTGTTGGGATTACAGTCATGGGCAACACACCCAAGTTTATAGAGAACTGACAGAATGGAACCTAGGGCTTTTGAGACACCCTAGGCCAGTGCTTGTCATGCCCCTCATAAGACAAATCACAAGTACATCTTTTGCTTGTTCTTGTGTGTGTGTGTGTGTGTCTACGTGTGTGTGTGTGTGTGTGTGTGTGTATGTGTGTGTGTATGTGTGTGTGTATGTGTGTGTGTTTGTATGTGTGTGTGTCTCTTGGTTTTTTCCAAGTTATTTATATTTATGTTTCTGTATATCTGTTGTCTTTCTTTTTCTCTTTCTCTCTTTCTCTCTCTCTCTTTCTGTCTTTCTCTCTCTCTTTCTTTATTTTGCATAATTTGCTCTATATAACCCAACTTAACCTTGAACTGGCTACATGAAACAGCCTGTGATCTCTGAGTATAGTTGAGCCAGAACTGCATCGTCATTAAAATCATCATCATCATCATCATCATCATCTTCATCATCATCATCATCATAATCATTTTACATTTATGTTGTCCCACCGAAAAAGAGAGGAAAAAGCACAATAGCTAGGAAGCAAATAAAATTAGATCATTAACCATGAAGTTGTATGAAGTGTTATTCTATACTTTTCCCATCTCTTCACCTTGCCAGACTAGAGTCAAGTTCAATAAGGTCTTCTTTTCCCATGTATTCCACCAAGCCCTTTCACTTGGGTGTGGTTTCACTGGATAGTGGACAGGGACAGTAGGAATCTTGTTCATCCATTCACTTGGCTCACTAATTAGGTGACAAGGCACTTGGCTATCTTAAGAGAGTCCTAGTTACTCCCACTGTTACCAGCACTTCATTGAGTTACTTCTTTTTGACATTTAGAGCACTGGGCAGAAATCAAATCAGCTTAGACACCTGTTGCAGGCTGTCACACAAAGTCACAGCCTCTGTTAGGGTCCAGCAGACATCACAGGCAGCTCTGGGCGGCTCCTGGAGCAAGAGGCAGGGCATGGACGGTGTGGACCAGTGGGAACCAAGGAAAAGAAAAGAGGGAGGAGTTAAGTTTCCATCCCAAAATGTCTCAATACACAGATGTGACCTCCCTTGTTCACTGCCAGCCACAAAGACAAACCCCCCTCTTCACTGCTGTGTGTCTCTTGCTCCCTCTTCTCCACATAGCATGGAGGTAGCTGGGCTGTGGCAGTAGCACTGAGACTGACTGCCATTCCTACTTAAGGCCACACCAACCCGACTTCCACAGGCATCTCACTGACCTTCAGTGATCCTTCTACACAGCCCTCAATGCCTTCCAACATTCTCTGAACCTCACCCATCCCTATGTGCCTGTCATCTGTCATGGGTTCCCACAGGGCACACGAACCAGAACACAAGGTGAGATGGCTCAGGTGGTAGAGGTGAGTCAGGTGAGGGAGAGGGCCGGTAGGCAGAAGCAGAGGAGCAGAAAAAACATGAGACACATAGGGCACAGGCTGCCAACACCAGCCATGTCTGAAAAACTACCTCCCTAGCCCTGTGGAGTTGTTTCCAGGCTAGTTTTATTCTGGGTGGGGGAAGGGGGCACAGCATTTTCTCATTCTAAGAAATCCATCTCTCCTGCCATTGGGGACGTGGAGAAAAGGTAGAGATTAAGGGTGGTTTTTCTCCACTGGTTTTTGTTCCCTGAGACTAAGAGTCTTCTCAAACATAATTCTGTAACAATAAAATGGATTAAAGAAACTTAAGGAACACCCTGTTTCAGGTCCTGCCTGTCAAGTTCCTGTTTTTTAAGCCTCCAAGACCTACTACCCACAGGTCAGGAAACAGTCAACTGACAGCCATAAATAACTTTAATTTCAGCATATCTGACCCATTCATCTGGTTTCTGAATGCATGACACATACAGAGGTCATAGAAAGATAAGTCCACAAATAAGGTTTGAGACTTGAACTCTGACTTCAAGTTAAGATCCTTTGCGTGTTCTCATGCCTTCAATCTATAAAGATCTATTCCAAGTTATTCCACCAATCTGCATTTAGGGATTAAGGAATTTCTTAGGAAAACTGTATTCTTAGGAACTCGTCCCATTAGTTGGGGTATTCCACTGTGGGAAGGGACATGTCTGGTCTAACATACATGTCTTATTCAGGAAAGCTCTTTATATCAGTGCAGGAATTTCTCTTATGTTGGGGTTCATCCCTGGAGTAGCTTATAAAAGCAAATGCATACTATAAGATCTTATACACAGGTACAGGAATTGTTGCTAGGTAATCTGTTAAAGTCCATGCTTATTGTGGGTAACTATACAACAAAGCAGTTCAAATGACTTCTATCATGATGGGTTTCCAAGGGCAAAGAACCTAACAGAATATAGAATCAACTTAGGCATGAGAATGTTTACTAGTAAGTGAAGAAACAACACATAGGAAAATTTTTTATACTATTAGAAACAGAACAAAATGTCAGGCTAGCCCGGTAAAAATTATCTAGGCCTTGTCTTCTTATACCTAGGCCATAACATTTTACCTAGGGCTGACATTCCATCTAACCTTTAATATTTTACCTAGTCCTTAAGAGCTAGAAGCTTAACACTCTGAGCCACCATACATGCATGTGTGAATATATGGATGGATAATTTTTCTACATACATTTATTTATTAGAAACAAAGTCTCTCTACTTGGTATCAAAATATACTAGAGTGGCCTCTCAAGTCCTGCCTCCGCCGTTCCATAGCTGAGAGCTGACATATATTACAATGATACCTTCTTTCCTCTCTTCCCTCCCTCCCTCCCTCCCTCCCTCCTTCCTTCCTTCCTTCCTCCCTCCCTCCCTCCCTCCCTCCCTCCCTCCCTCCCTCCCTCCTTCCCTCCCTCCCTCCCTCCCTCCCTCCCTCCCTTCCTTCCTTCCTTCCTTCCTTCCTTCCTTCCTTCCTTCCTTCCTTCCTTCCTTCCTTCCCTTCTTTGTTTCTTTCATCCCAGGAAGGTTTTGTGTTTGTTTGTTTTTTAATTTTCATTCTCTGAATTTATTGTATATTGACATCACCAAGATAGAACACACCATGTGAATGGCAGGCATCTTTTCTGATGACCCTACCAAGATGGAATCAACCATGTGACTTCAAAGCCATCTCAGTTGATGTAACCCATCTTGTAACATAAATCAGAATGGTAGCAGAATGTTTACCCAGAAATTTGGTTTAGTTTCAACTTCTGTTAGTTTATTTTCTACTCAATTTCAAAATGTACTCATTTGTGTGTGTGTGTGTGTGTGTGTATGTGTGTGTGTGTGTATGTACAGGTGCACATGGGCCTCTGTGTATGTCTGACTGTGTGCATTGACGGCACAGACACTTGTATGTCTGTATGTGTGATAGTTCAGGCATGTAATGAAGGTGTGCTGGTTTGATGGTTTTGGGGGTAACAAAGACAGCTCCATGACATTCAATTCTTGTTATTTGTTTATGTATATTTGTATGCATGCGTGTATACACATGTATGTATGTATGTTTGTATATGTATATATGTACATATTGGGTATGTATGTGTGTATATGTGTTGCTGTATGTTTTCTTATGCATAGTTACTTACTTACTTATTTTTTAATTATTTAAAATATATTTTCTTGGCAAAGGATTCCCTCAACTAGGCATACTTTGAATTTAGAGATCCTACTGACTCTGCCTCCACAATGTTGGAAATAGAGTGCACCACCATACCCACTTTGGTTTTTTTTCTGTCTTAACTCCAGGAAGGGTTTTTGTTATTTTGTTTTTGTATTCCTTATTTTATTGCATTTATATTTATCTTCTAAATCTCTTTCGGTGTGTATGTGTGTGTGTGCCTGTTTTTCAGTCTGTCTTTCTGTGTCTTTATATATGGAGGGGCATGTTTTTAATATCAAGCTATGAACCAGACACTTTCTTTTTTATTTCTTTTTTCTTTTCTTTTCTTTTCTTTTCTTTTCTTTTCTTTTCTTTTCTTTTCTTTTCTTTCTTTTCTTTTTTTTTTT
Organism: Apodemus sylvaticus; assembly: GCF_947179515.1. Classification (NCBI taxonomy): domain Eukaryota; kingdom Metazoa; phylum Chordata; class Mammalia; order Rodentia; family Muridae; genus Apodemus; species Apodemus sylvaticus. Next base: position 154,530,775 of record NC_067475.1, read on the forward strand.
TGCATCTTGGGCGTTTCTTTTTTTTGAAATATTTTTATTTTCTATATTCTTTGTTTACATTCCAAATGATTTCCCCTTTCCCGGATCTCCCCTCCCCATATGTCCCATAAACCTTCTTCTCTCAAACTCAGGGCCGAAATCAATCAAGTAGAAACAAAGAGAACCATACAAAGAATCAACAAAACCAGGAGCTGGTTCTTTAAGAAAATCAACAAGATAGATAAACCCTTAGCCAGATTAACTAAAGGGCACAGAGACAGTATCCAGATTAACAAACTTAGAAATGAAAAGGGAGATACAACAACAGAAACTGAGGAAATTCAAAAAATCATTAGATCCTACTACAAAAGCCTATACTCAACACAACTGGAGAATCTGGAGGAAATGGACAGTTTTCTAGACAGATATCCGACACCAAAACTAAACCAGGATCAAATAGATTAACTAAACAGTCCCATAACACCTGAAGAAATAAAAAGGGTTATAGAAAGTCTCCCAACCAAAAAAAGCACAGGACCAGATGGCTTCAGTGCAGAGTTCTATCAGAACTTCATAGAAGACCTAACACCAATACTCTTCAAACTATTCCACAAAATAGAAACAGAAGGAACTCTACCCAACTTGTTCTATGAAGCCACAATTACGCTGATACCAAAACCACACAAAGATCCAACAAAGAAAGAGAACTTCAGGCCAATTTCTCTTAGGAATATTGATGCAAAAATACTTAACCAGACACTTTCTAGATGAAAGTTTATACCTTCTCAGTAACCATTTAAAATATACACACACACACAAACACACACACACACACACACACACACAGAGAGAGAGAGAGAGAGAGAGAGAGACTTTAAAATTAGCACCCAGCTACCTCTTTGCCTATACCAACACCTAACAATGTATATATCTTGCTTTATTCTGTTTATTATAGCAGCATCCCAGGGTATGTGCACTGCAGAAATTTATAGCTCTAATTGCCTACCTAATAAGGGAAGGAAGTCAAAACTTAGATATAAAGTGCAGAAAAATCCTTTAATAAAATACAACATGCTTTCATCACCAAAACTCTACAGACCATAGGGCTAGAGGGGAGATGTCACTATAAAATAGAAGCCAGAATCAATGTTGCTTTGTTTTGTTCTGTATGTAGATAGATTTTGTTTTTGTGTAGCCTGGCAGCTCTGGAGATTGCTCTGTACTAGGCTATCCTTAAACTCACAGAGATCCATCAATATCTGCCACCACCGCCACCACCACCGCCGCCGCCGCCGCCGCCGCCGCCACCACCACCACCACCACCACCACCACCAATTCCACCCCTGCCAAAAGCTAGAGCCATAAATCATACAAGATGAGAATCCTAGCCAAGCACACAGATTTTAATCCCAGCACTCAAAATGCAGAGGTAGGCAGTTATCTTTTTTCCAGGCCTGACTGGTATACACCAGAAGTTCCAGGATAACCAGGGGTTTTAGAAAACAAAAACAGACAATCAAACAATAAGAACAAAACACTGCCTGAAAAAAAAGTAAAATCAAACAAAACAGAACAAGTTAAAACATAGGAAAACAAAATTACAGAACTTGGGATACAGAGGGAGGGGAATCTAAGAGTTTGAGTCCAGCCAGGTCTACAGAGTGAATTTCTGTACTATACAGAAAAAGTCTGCCTGGAAAAAAACATGAACCATGGATGGAGGGAAGGAGAGAAGGAGGGAAGGAGGGAAGGAGAGAAGGAGGGAAGGAGGGAAGGAGAGGAGGAAGGAAGGAAGGAAGGAGGTGGGAGGGAGGGACAGAGAGAGAGGAGGGAGAGAAAGAGAGAGAGGAGAGAGAGAGAGAGAGAGAGAGAGAGAGAGAGAGAGAGAGAGAGAGAGAGAGAGAGAGAGAGAGAGAGAGCACAGGAGACAATAGGAGTGGTGTCCACTGAACTATTGCTGTTCTCCAAGATTCATTTAAGAAGAAAATTTGCCTTTGTGTCCCTTGAGGATTTTTGGAATACCTAAAGCACAGTAAATATATTTAAACCAGTAGATTCTCTTCAGAAGACACATGGAAATTTGAAATGATTTCAGCCACTTTTCATAGTAGACTACTGAGGAGAGATTAAGGAAAGCTGTAGCAATGGATGCTATAACAGCTTGGAAATTCAGGTACCAGAATGACTTATAACAACAGTAGCTATTTTGCTGGAGATATAGATGCAGATTCTAGAGATTCTGAACCCACCCTTGCCTGCTAAAAGAAAGAATAGTGGCCACAGACAAAGTGATTAAGAAATTTCCACATCCCAACATGTTATTTGCTGTTCCTCATATGAGTAATGCTGCAAACTACCTTTCTCCATTTAGTTAGCTCTCTGTCTTTAGGGATACGTCATCTCCCTATGTAGACTGAGTTCACTGTAGGAAACTGGGTTGGGGGAGAAGCATTCTCCTGTCTCTTTGTGCATGCTGAAAAGAGACAGCAGGTGTAGGAGACATGGTGGTCTATACTGCTATCCATATCTGACAGTTTGCTTGCTTTGTATTAGTTCTCCCTCGCTTGATATCTCTTTTTGTCTCTGTCTCTGTCTCTTTGTCTCCCTGTCTGTCTCATATTAATTGACAGATGCTTGATTTCCCTTTCTCAAAGCACAAGAACCCAGTTTAACTCTGGGTGGTGAGCAGAGGAGATCTGAGCCCTCCCTGTAAAACCTGTTCACTGTCTTATCGCCTCTCAGTTCCTTGTCTGATTATTCTGTCCTCATGGAGACAGTTCAGGATCTCTCCCCTTCTTACATACTGCTCCCCTGGATTGACAGCCCTGAGTCTCTACAAGCCAGGAAAAAATGGTCTGAAACAGCAGACAGAATGTGTGTATTCCCACCAAAAGGTGCATTCCAACTCCTCCTTACATACCACTCAACTCTACACCAGTTTGCTTTTCTCCCAGGGGCCATGCCTCAGGTGAAAATATCAGTGCGATTCCCAATTTTCTAGCACACTGCATCTGAAGGCTGGCTGATCCTTTTCAAGACCAAAGAGGGAAGAGCAGTTTTGCCCACTTTAAATATTTTCTTCAAAACCCCAGGAGCTGCAACAGGTCTAAACACAGCTCTAAGAAGTGAAAATGGAGACAAAACTGAAATCTCAAACACAGATATGAGGCCTAATTGACAATACAGGAGAAGGGAATCTTGTTTTTATGCAATGGAGTCTGAACTGGGTATATAAACCAAATGGATGGCAAGCCTGGGGTATGTTTGCATGGGTAAGAAGGATATAGGCAGAGCCTTCAGATGGGAAACTTTGATCAGAATATAGTATAAAAGATACCATTTCTATTATTAGAAAAGAAAAGCCCTCCTCAAAAACAAAAAAAAAAAAAAGCAAAATTTTTGTAAATATAAGGGTTCCTTCTCTGCCTATCAAACCATGCCCAACTAGCTAGATAGTGTGCCATTCTGCCCTAGTTGGACTATCAATGTTAAGAAAAGGGCAAACCACTTATATGGTATATGGTTATGTGCAGACATCACTATATTAGGTAAACTTTCATATATATATATATATATATATATATATATATATATATATATATATATATTCTCAGGGTGTCCTACATTCTACATTCAACCCTTTAAACATCAGGTAAATTCTATAGGTAAGCTTTACAAATTCAATGGTCCTACAGAGTGTGTGTGTATAGTTAATACCAAAGCTTTATTTGGTGACAAAAATAGTTTAAAACCTCAATAGACATTCCTAGATTTTTAAGATACTTAAATTTTTGTGCAAGCTTTATTTATCTAAACACTTAACATTAATGAAAAATACCAAATCTTGTAAATATTGTTCAGATTTGACCTTGAAGTTGCTGAGCTGGCAGGAGATTGGTTGAGAGTGACTAGAGTCCCCTTTCTGTTAGGGTATTTTATTAACTCCATACTATTTCCAAAGACCTAGGAATGATTGTATTATTTTGTTCAAGTAGATACTGCCAGGTAGGTCCATCCTGAATTGGAGCAATGTGGAGGGTATGTGTGTCACAATACGATGACCTCAAAGAACAGAGACTTTGAATACATTCACCCTGAAACCATGATTAATTTCATGCAGAAAACTTGCCACTGCAGAGACATGGCTCTGAAGTTAAAAGCACTGGCTGCTCTTCATGTCCCAAGACAACTGACAATCATCTCATAGTCTCTGCGGGCACCAGATATGCTCAAATAGTTGAGAGATATTTAGACATCCCCCTGAGACACAGGGAAATGGAGGTGGAGGTGGGAGTTGCATGGAAGTCCTGAGGGAGAATGTAGCTAGCTCAAACAAATAAATAACTGGAAACTTCAATCACTTACTTATTTTGTTGAGTGTACAGTGGAAGAGGTAAAATGGGTACAGTATTTAGGGTACAACCTGTGGGTCAACAAGAAGTCAGTCTTACTCTGCTGGGATGATATGTGCCTGGGAAGGATGGCAGTCAGTCGAGGTGGGCTGTTATGTTGTCCTGGTGCTTTATCAAAAAGACTTTGATCCCAGCTTCCATTCTGCTCCCCAGTGCAGCCTGGGAACCCTCGTGGATAGAAAGGGAAGCCATGTCAAGCAAATGAACAAGTAGAAATGTCCATTAATTTGGGCCCAACAAAGCAAGCTTACATTACACAAAAGCTAATAGCCTGAGACTCATTCCTGGCTAAAGGGAGAGAACAAAGTATAGCACACATTGACATTCAAGTAGGTCATCTCATAGTTCACACTCACCTAGCCTTTGATGGTCACATCACTTAGCCACAACCTGTAGCATCTCCTTTTGTCCCAGATAATTAATCTAGTCATGGTGGCATAAGCCTTTATTACCATTATTTGGATCTCCAGGTTTGAGGTCATCATGTTCTATGGAGTGAAAAGAAATAGACCATTTTAGTCTAACATTCATTGATCTAATTGATTCTGTTATGAGGGAAAGGTTACACAACACCCTCACAGTTTAATCAGAAACAAAAGAAAATGAAAAATCAACCAACTGGTTGACTGTCCTGTCTGCTGTTCTACCTCATTTTATATTTGTCAATAAGTTATCATTAAATATTAAAAAAATCATCAAATGAGGCACAAGAAGAACAGCCTCTGGTTCTGGAAAGACTCAGTGTAGCAGTATAAGGCAAAACCAGAACAGGGAATTGGGAAGGGATGGGTGGGAGAACAGGGGGAGGGAAGGGGGCTTATGTGACTTTCGGGAAATGGGGGACCAGAAAAGGGGAAATCATTTGAAATGTAAATAAAAAATATATCGGGGGAAAAAATAAACATAACAGACATAAAAAAAAAATCAGTCCATCTTTACTATTTACTCTTTAACATCAATGCGTACTATCATGTCAAATGAATTTTGGTTTTAAAAAATGGACAACTGTTTGACCATGAATAAATATAGCAGGAAGTCCCAAATAATGCTAGTAATGGAAAGGAACATAGACAACAACCATGCAACTGGTCGATTTGTCTCAGAGAATAAGAAAAGGAAAGGAAAAGCTCCCAAATCGTTAACCTGATTTAAATAAAAATGCAAGCACCATTGCAGAGTACACTGGTTCTGCTCAGAGAGGGGTAAAAAACAGTGAAGTATCCCTGCCCTTTCCCTCACAATACTGTAGCATAGAAGGCTGAGGGACAGAGTTCAGTGGAAAGATTATACACAGCTGGAGATCTGAGTGTCCCACCCAGAGTGACACTGAGCCTAGGCCTTACAGGTTCCCACTCCTCTCACTCCCCCCCTTGATGAGACATGAGTTTGGGTGGGAAAAGCCAATCCTCAAAGCCCTGGTTATTTCTGGGCCAGAAGGGACAAGACACCCCTCCATCACATAAAGAGAGAAGGCACAGCAAGACACATGGGCTATGCACTGGTGGTGCAGAGGGGAGTCTGAAGATTTTCTACTCTCCCTCCATCCACCACCACCCTCTGAGAGGACACACCTGGGCCTTGATGGGAGGATGGGTGTGTGGTGGAATTTCCCACAGGAGAAACCCACCTTTGGCCCTGCCTGGCAATACCTCACTCCTACTTGGCTAAAACTGAAGAACCCCTGCAGTGGGAAATGGTGGTCCACAAATGCAGTCCATGGAGGCTCCAGTAAGCCATCATCAGGAGATGGAGGACACAAGAAAGACACTGTCCTCAGTAATGAACTGGTTGAGGAGGAATGATGACAGTCCACCCCGGCTCAGAATTAGAGAGAACCACACACTGTCACATCATCAAATGCAAGAATAGAGAAGTCCAACACAAGAGACAAACCCTTGTGTTGAAGGCAGGTAAATGGGTCGGGAGTTGGGGATGGGGATAGAGAGCCAGAAAGATCGGCTGGGACCACTAGAATGTACAGATGTGCAGTGGGGTTATCATACACTGGGCAGACTGTATGGACCCCACCCATTTACCTCATCACCTCTCTTGCACTCCCTCTTCAAAGTTCTTTTCAGCTTTCCTCTATGTTGAGTGTTGGTCTCCTGCTGGTATTTAGCCTGAGACAGAGTTTATGATCTAGTTTGTGCTGCATTCCAAGCCACCTGACTCAGGAAGACCTGCCAGGTGGACCCAGGGACCTCAGTCCACCCACTTGCTTTGTCAAAACAACTTTGGAGTCCCTACTGCTTGGCCCCAGGTAGTGAGTTTTCAGTAGGTCCACACTTTCCATACTATGCCTTGTTGCAGGAAATTGGTGATGGGCTCCTTCCCTGTACATTCACAGATACTGAATGAACAATAAAGTTAGTTTCTTTACCTTCACTGACTAATTTTTTAAGGGTTATTCATTCATATTTATACTAGTACACTGTAGCTATCTTCAGACCTACCAGAAGAGGGCATCAGATATCATTACAGATGATTGTGAGCCACCATGTCCTTTCTGGGAAATTGAACTCAGGACCTCTGGAAGAGCTGTCAGTGCTCTTAACCATTGAGCCACCCCTCTAGCCTAATATTCTTAAATTCAGTGCAGTGCCAAGTCTGATCTTAGATTGCGGTTCCAGAATGGCAAACTGCACCGTGTACATGGGGGTACAGGGCAGGCGCTCAACTCTGATCTGCACATGTTGGAGAGCCCTGTCCATTGTAATGTGATGAGGTGAGATGACTAAGGCGACCTGGGAACATGAGCCAGCGACCTGTTTTGAGGGCACAGGTAAGGAGGGGAGATTTTTCCCCCTTCACCTTCATGTAGTCCCCAGGAGGCAGGGCTCAGGACACACACAGGGCATGGTGACAGGGTCAAAGCACATTCCCTTCCCTGATCACATCTGTGGACAGAAAATGCTGCGTCCAGTGGGCCTGCGCCAGAGCTCTCCACCTCCAGAAGGGGAAGACAGAGACAGCTGTGACAATGACCAGGGATGCTCAGCCTGATGAATGGTGCAGCTGTGACAGAAGGATGGGGCACGGGCAGATGGAGATGGGAGTGAAAACAACCACCCCTGAAGTGGGGCACCTGTCCCTGTGTGTAGGCAGACACTCTTCTGCGCATCTGCCTGCCGTGAACACTGCCAACTCTTCTCTGTGGCATCAGGAAAGCAAGAACATCATACACACCAGACCCTGAGTGTGACAGATGAATGAGGAAAGAGAAATGACCAACGATGGCCACCTGCTGGAATGATGATTCCCTTCTACCACCGGAGGGGAGAGGCAGAACAGGCTAAGGATATTGGGGGAGGAACAGAGAAGGCCACATGTCAAAACCGGAAGTAACCTGTCATAGTCCAGAGAAGACACACAGGGCCTATTGGCCACGGAGCAGAACAGCTCAAGTGGGTACAGCAGGGCTCACTGGTGGGCAGGGCTGCAGAGGGCCTAGGACACACGGCAGTGAGGTGCAATGTCTGCGTGGTGTCAGAAGACCAGGAGCAGGCTGGTGAGACCACATGAACATGGGTCAGCGGGAGATCAGAAGTACATGGCAACCCTGACTCTGAACAGGGAGTCCAGCAGCCTGGCGCACATTACACAGGTGAAGGAGGGCTGGGGAAGACAGGAGCAACAGAGCCTGTCCCTGGAAAGTGCCTCAGACCACTTAAGACCAAAAACAGACAAAAGAAAAAGTTGGTGCCTAGAACTCTTAGGCACCAAGGCAGAGGTGGGACAGGATCCGGAAGGCACAGGGCAACAGGAAGCTGGGAACAGGAGTTGGGTGGGACTGGAGCCAAACCTCACCCTTCTGTTCCTCATCCTGCATTGACCCTCTGGGATGAGGGGTATGGCACTCACCAGCATAAGCCATATCCCATGCACTGCTTTCCCATGTTCCTGTGTGTGTGTGTGTGTGTGTGTGTGTGAGCGCGCGCATGCGCAAGTGTAGGCTTATTCCAATTCAATTATATTTATGCTTCTATTTTTGGTCCTTTCTTTCTTTCTTTCTTTCTTTCTTTCCTTCTTTCTTTCTTTCTTCCTTCCTTCCTTCCTTCTTTTCTTCCCTTCCTCCCTCCCTCTGTTTCTCACTCTCTGTCTTGTCTCTGTTTTTTTTCTCTCTGTCTCTCTCTTTCTCTCTCTCTTTCTCTCCTTCTCTTTTGTTCTTTCTTCCATTCTTTCAAGAAAGGACTGATCTCTTTATGCAGAACAGAACAACTGTTATCACTGAGCACTGTTTCAGGACAGTCAGAACTACATCATCATCACCATCATTTTACATGTGTATCTTTCCACCAAAAGTAAAGGAAAGAGGAGTCAACTTGGCTAGCAGATAAAATTAAATCATTAAAAACTCAAGTATGATATTTCCTCAGAAAGCTGAAAATGGCCATCAGCATGAAAGCAGCTTCTCTATCACCCTAACCTGACCTTACCACCACTTCTGCTTATTTCCAGCTCTTGAGTGCAGGAGTTACTGAATTTTTGCAGTAGAGTTCAACATGGCAGGGAGGGACACACCTGGGGTATGAAAACATGCAAGATCAACTGTCAGGATTGGGGCAGAAAAAAGAAAGTGGAAAAAGACTGATCAAGGAATCAATAACTTGCAAATGGGCTTGGGTATTGGTAATGGGAAAGGAATTTCCATCCTTGGTGGTTAAAAATAGAAGATACAGCCACATTGGAAAGTTTAAACTTTACATGTTCTGTTCACCTCTGATGCCTCAATGTAGTGGCCATAAAAACAGGTCTCTGAGCTGGCATAGTGGCACAAGCCTTTAATCCCAGAAGACACAGGCAGATCTCGAACTGAAGACTAGCCTGCCACATATAGTGAGTCCCAGACTGGCCAGGGATATACAATGAGGCCCTGTCCTTAAAAATTAAAACAAAACAAGAAAAGGAAAACAACTCCCACAAACCAACAAAAACACAAATCGTGCCTCTGATATCCAATCTGGGCAGCAGATCTGATTGTCAATCTGGGCAGCCAGGCTTCTGCATCTCCTCCTCCCTAACCTCACAAGGAGGCTGCACTTGTGGACTCTTCTTCTCATCAGTGCCAGATGGAGCAGCACAGGCCTATTTATATGAGACAGGAAACTCCCTTCACCCATGCCTTTGACTGGACACCCGGCACTGATTGACTAAGTCTGTCGTACCCTATGTTAAAAACTGGTTCTTTTTCTTGCCTTCTCTCCTTTACAGAGGTCAGGCCAGCATCCTACTCTTGGGTGTTACCTGCTTCCTCTCCCTCTCTTCCTGAAACCCTTGCATTAATTCATCCAATGATCTTTCAGTATATCTCAACTTTTCTAAAAACTGGGTGGACAAAAATAGTGCTTCATGAGCCAATGATCACCTCTTGATGAACAACTGATTGCTCCTAATCTACTGTTGGGCAAGTGTCCCAGATAGACATGCAACTGTGTTGATAACAAAATGAATTCTAGCAGGAATAAAGACATCTATCCTGAGTGTGAAGAAGCTGAAGGTTCTGTTTAGGTCAAAGGTCAATGATGGCTCAGGGTAAAATCATAGGCAACATGAATTCTCTGGGATATCTCGAGGAACTAAAAGGATATTAGCCCCCCACTAAAGAACTGAGATAGTAATAACAGAGAGAGGTCACTGACTCTCTCCTAAAGCTTCCAGAAAGACACTGTGATACTTGAGTCAAGGACCTGTATCTAGAAATTAGGAGTATGGCTTAATAGTTAAAAGCCCAAGTTCTAGGGACAAATAGTTTAGGTATGAATTTCAGCTCCTTTGTTTTCTGGTTATGTGAACTAAAGAAAATTATTTAATATTTCTATGCAACCTTTTCCTTATTTGTAAAATGGGAGTTTATAATAAAACAATAGAAGGTATGTGATTTCAGTATTATAAGTATTACATTTTGGAAGATGCTTAGAATGGTTACCTTTTATGCAGTATGCTCTAGACACTGGTTATTTCACCATTACTAATAATCCATTTAAAGAGATACTTGCTTAGCATGGGGAAAGAATTGGCCTTGATCTCAGACTGCCAAAACATAACAGCAGACACCTTGATATTTGAATACTCTACTGAAAAAGGATACTGCGCTTCAAACCAAGGATGTCAGTAGTCTCTATTAGGTTAAATTATCGTAATCATGTACAACAAAAACGATTTTAAGTTTAAACAAAAAAGAGACAAGAGTTATTTAGGCTACTACAGATTACAAAGCAGGATATTCAAAGGGCTGTTTTGAGCCAGGCAGATGGTGGGCACCTGCAGTCCTAGCTCCTTGGAATATGCAGAGGTATTAAGCCCAGGAGTTTAGAGACCTGCCTGAGCAACATAGTGAGACTGTAATGGGATCTGTTGCCCTCTGCTGTTAGTTTGAATGAATCTCACATACACAAAATCAATAAACCTTTTAAAAACAACCTATTCTATCAGTAATCTAATTTTCAGGGGGTTGTTAGTGCCTTGCTAGCAAGTTGGAGACATTCCAGATTAGTTTTTGGTTCATTTTTGTTTTTGTTTTTTTGCTTTTTTGGATTTGGTTTTTTCGAGACAAGATTTCTCTGTATAGCCCTGGCTGTCCTGGAACTCACTCTGTAGACCAGGCTGGTCTTGAACTCAGAAATTCGCCTGCCTCTGCCTCCCAGAGTGCTGGGATTACAGGCGTCCACCATCGTCATCACCCAGATTAGTTTTTAAATTTAGCTTTCAGAGGTCACTGTTGATGTATAAAGAGTGACAGTCTGCATGGCTGCAAAGAATAGTGAATGTTCTTTAAATGATATATATTGCTTCTCCTACTACTAATATCAGCATTTTCTAAATATGGCTTGAGCAGCTTTTAGCTTTTTGTTTTGGATATTTTGTTATTATTATTTGTCCCTGTCTCTCTGAAATTTGATTTTATATTATTTACAAAATATTTTGTTATAATTATATAAGGTCAAAATCATTTTTCTACAGGTCCTCGATTTGTGTGTCTCTGTTTGTCTGCCATGTAAATCCTAAGTGCACTACTTTGCCCTTTTCATGGCATTGCTGTCTGGGGTTAAACCAGCAAGTTTTTGTTGTTGTTGTTATTTGATGCCTTTTTGTTTCTGAGCCTCCATCATTTGCTGCGTGGAGAAGTGCAGTTCTCAAAAATTTTTTGCTCTTTTTTTGGTGGGGGGAGGAGGCTCTTTGTCCTGCTTTTTCTGTTGTTCTTGGTTTGGTTGCTTGAATTGTTCACTTTTGAGTCCCAGCTTGCTCATTTTGTCCACAGAAGATCCAGCTTGTTGTTCCCTATAGCATCTGCCACTCTCCGTTTCTGTGGACTGATGTGGTGTTCTTGTACTCTCTTCTGGCTGGGACCTACACCATGCCATTTGAGAAATGGACACTCATGGGGAATAGTCATTCATTGCAAGTGGTGGCCACACTCCTCGTTCTGTCAGCAGGCCCCTGCCTCTCCTCCCTGTCAATGTTAACAATGTGTAGAAGGCTGGGGTATGGCTATTCAGCCCAAAGACAGTGATCCTCTACACATCTTGGTGTGGTTCATGGGGTCCCTGTGGACATTAGGTGTTCTGTTGTCCTCATGTGGTTCACTCAGTTCTTGTGTTCCATTAAAACTTCTTCCCCAAGCCTGGAAGCGTGGTTGATTGCTCCATTGTGGTACATGCCCTTCCCATCCAGTTCATGTGTGTGCCTTGCTTGCAGTCCTCTGGATGCTCAAATTGCACCCAGCAGTCAAAAACAGGCAACTGATGCCTATGACTCTTATCGACCTAAGACAGAGGCATGCACTGAAAGGCCTTATTTGTTTATTAATAAGCACTAATATGGCTGTGTTTGTTTAAATAACACAAGCCATCTGCTAGCGTCCTCTGGGATGGGTAAGAGAGAGTATAGACACAGTCGTAAGCCAGATGCAGCAACCAACCACCATAATTCCCAGGCAGGACCATGGAGGATAAGTCAATCCAGTGCCCCAGTCAAGCTAATCTTTAATAAATAAATAGGGAGGAATTGTGCCCTTCCTCCAGCCTTGAGCAGGATAATTCAGACCTTGTTTGTCACAGTAGCCAAGTTAGGGTGGAGCCTTCAGACCCAGGTGAATCTATTGTTCTTCCAGATCTGCAGCTTCCTGCAAGGTAGAGCTAATCTACTTAGCTCAGCTCTACCCACTGAGCAGCTGAGCCTGTTTTCCTGACCAGATTCAGGCATATTGGAGGATGGGTTTCTCCCCTTTAAATTCAGAGTTATCCATTAAACATTGGGCCTTGATCACAACATTGTCTGGGCTTCATTATTTCTCTTTCTAGACCGTTTTCTTTCAGCACCCCCTATCCCCTGCTCTCCTTCCAGGTGTACCCAGTTTGACCAAGGCTGTGGGATGGCAAACACTCCTGGAGCACATTTCATTGGTTCTGTGTGAAAAGCTTGAGGGATGTGAAAAGAAAGGGTAGTGAAAGAGGCTTCCTCTTGGTTTCTTTCCTGGACCACTGTAGGCTTGTTTTCATGTTTTTGTGCTTGTTTCATTTGTTCTTTATTTACTTGAGAACTACTGTGGGGCAGATGACTGGTTGCATCCCACAGGACCTAGTCCACTCACACTTCAAGGACTTCAATCCTTTGGTGGGGACTTTGGGCATAGCTTCTCCATTGGGGAGATTGACTTTTTTTGCAGTAATATATGGCCAGTTTTCAAGGTGAGAGGGCCAGAAGGAGGCACTTTTCACATTCCTGCTATCTACTTAGTAAAAGGTATTATGTATGGAAATCCTGGGCACCCTCATCAAGTTCCACACATCCCTGGCAACTTCTAGTCAAGACCCTCCCCATATAAAATCAGGATAAGGCAGAATTGAGAAGACTTGCCTGGTGGTGAAAGGGGGTAAGGTGATGTTGATGGTCCAGCTAAGCCATGTTGGGAGGAACCTTGCAACTCCCTGGAGCGGATGGAGTGAATGGATGCATCTGGACGAGTGTGTGTCTGTGAAAGGCTAGGAGAGAAGAGGGATGTGTGATGCTGCTCTTTTTCAAAAGTTCACTTTACTTCCTGATCATAGCCCCCACTCTCCTTCCAGTCTCATCCCCTCATATCCATTTCCCCATTGCTCCCTCCTCCTCTCATCAGAGAAGAGACCCCTTGGGTACCACCCTACTCTGGCTCATCTATTCCCAGTAGGACTAGGCACATCTTCTCCCATTGAAGCCCAATCAGGCAATCCAAGTGGAGGCTGCGTGTGGGGGTGGGGGGTGGAGGAGGAGTAGATTCGTTTCCAGGGAATGAGACAGCGCCATTCACTTGTTTGGTGAATCATAGGACACTAGGCTATACATTTACTACAAATACATAGGAGGTCTAGCTCCAGCTCTTGCATGTTCCCTGCTTAGTGGACCAGGCTCTGTGAGCCTTTATGGTTCCAGAACAATTGGGCTTCCTTATGATGTCTTTGACCCCTCCATCTTGCTCACTTCTATCACACTCTTCCACAAGACACCCAGGACTCTGTCTGATATTTGGCAGTGAATCTTTGAATCTTCCTCCATCAGTTGCTGAATGCCTTCAGGAGACACATATCCTAGTGTGCAAGCATAGCAGAGTTTCATTAATAGTGTTAGGGATTGGCTCTGTCATATTTGGGAATTTCCACGAGAGAGTAGGCTTTCTGGTATTTCTGTTGTTCTTGAAGTCCACCTTTAGTTTATGGAGGGCTGATAAGGTAGGAGGTGTTATTTAAATTTTCTTGAATCTGTTGGAGCTGTCTTTGTTACCTACTATATGATCAATTTTTGAGAAAGATCCAAAAGTTGTGGAGAAGAAGGCTTATTTAGAGTTCAGGTAAAATATTGTGAGACAAATATATATATTTTCATGGACTAACATCTGCCTCTGGACCTTCTCCTTCATTACATTAATCAGAGTCTGGTTATATGCTAGACTATGCTGCTATTTTTACTTTGGTTCTGAAGTGTAATTATTTATGTCGATACTTCTCAATATATCATATTTACTCTAGACTGCTTGTTTATTCTAGGTTTACTTTTCTTCCATATGGTCTTTTGTATTATCTCAAGTCTGTGAAAATTGCATTGAAATTAACAATGGGATTGAATTAATATATAGGTTAAGTTTAATGAGATGTCTATCTTCCAAGATTTATTTATTTTTAATACATAGCCTAGACCTTAGTCCTATAAACACATCTTACAGGCAAAAAAGAATTGCTTAATGTGGGTAAAATAGTCTTTCCCTAGGATTACACAATTTATTATCAGTAGCAAATGATCAGTCCTGAAACCGTGCACAACTAAGATTATACTAAATAAGCAAGCAATCTTTGAGTGTATACATATAGCAGCAGTTAATTTTAAAACAAAGTAGGACATGAGTTAGAAAGACAGCAATTTGGGGTATATGGGAGGGTTTGGAAGAAATTGAAGGGAGAAACGAAGCACTTGTATGATGATCTCGAAATTTACAAAAGAAAGCAAGAAAGCAAGAAAGGAAGAAAGGAAGAAAGAAAGAAAGAAAGAAAGAAAGAAAGAAAGAAAGAAAGAAAGAAAGCAAGAAAGCAAGAAAGCAAGAAAGCAAGCAAGAAAGAAAGAAAGAAAGAAAGAAAGAAAGAAAGAAAGAAAGAAGAGCACAGATTTGCCAAAAATCAACTGTCTTCCTCTTCTTCAGTATTGATAAAGTTTTCATTATAGACTTCTTTCATTTCCTTCCTTTTATTTACTCTTGTGTGTGTGTGAGTGTGTGTGTATGTGTGTTTTACATGCAATACTTTCAGTGTGTTTAAAATTGTATTTAGGAAGGCTACTGTCTTATTCCTTTGTATTTTTTCACTTCACTAAGAATGATATACTCTCTATTGTGGGTTTACTGCCCTGTAGAGAGTTCTATGTATAGAATTATACCACATATCAGTGTGTATTCTTTATTTCTTTTTCTTTTTTTATTATTTTATTTATTTACATTTCAAAAGTTACCCTCTTCCTGGTCCCCCTTCCCCGAGTTTCCCCCCCCCCCATCATCCTCTTGCAATTCTGAGAGGGTACACCTCCACCTATACACCCACTTCCTGTGGTCTGAGAGTTGTATTATGGGTATTTTGAACCTTTGGACTAATATATACTTATCAGTAAGTACATACCATCCAAGTCCTTTTGGGTCTGTGTTACCTCACTCAGGATGATATTTTCTTGTCCCATACATTTGCCTGCAAAATTCATGAAGTCCTTTTCTTTTATACCTATTTCATCTTATTTGACTGTCTTATTACTTTTTGATTACAAGCTCTATAATGACTAGAAAGTTTGTCATGTGTTTGGTGTATGTATGGGTAATGTAAACCAAAGTTTGATTAAAATATCTATAAAGAAGCCACTCAATTGAAATTCCAAGAGCAGCATTTCTTGAAATACAGATATGTTTGCAAAGTTACACTATATACTCACAATTGTATTCTGCTTATCATATGGGCCATTGTAAGGAAAATAGGCATGAATCAATATAAAGTCAAACTCTGACCACTCAGAAGGAGCTATGGGATCCATTTGCATTAAAATAAATTCTTATCAAGGCTTATAGACTGAATAAAATTGTGTGGATTGTGTGGTTATTTCTTGGGTTTCTGGACCAATTTCTCATACTAGTAAAGCAAATAAACAAACAAAATAGTAAACAGAATGAGAAAATGGTACTTACTTTTGGTGAGGAATAGTATTTAGGTTGCTCCATAATTATGCTTTGAAAAATCACATTTTTCCAAAATAAATGCATAAGTGTAAAAAACACATGTCCAGTATTTAGTGTAATATAAAACATCCCAGACACTGCATATGCTATACTGATGTTTGTGAAAGAAAATTTAACATAGATACCTACAACTTGTATCAGTCTTGGGTATGAAACTTATCAAACTGATCTAAGAATACTGTCTCTCTCTCTCTCTCTCTCTCTCTCTCTCTCTCTCTCTCTCTCTCTCTCTCTCTCTCTCTCTCTGTGTGTGTGTGTGTGTGTGTGTGTGTGTGTGTATAGCTTTTGCTACCCTAGCTATACTCTGGGAATGGACTGCACTACTAGCCCACAACCAGAGAATATTGGATCAGTGAACCAAAACCACAGACACACACAGTTGTTCAATTTTAATTTGCCTTATTGACACAATTTCTGGGTGCTACTTATCTCCCACCTGGAGAAGTATACCCTTCTCATTACTCATAGCTCGGCACCTCTCCACCTGCCCTTAATTTAGTTGCTCACTTACCTTTCATCCCAGATCTACATTCCCACGTTTTCTTAGGAGTAAGGAGAATCCTGTGGACTCCTGGCTGGTGAGATGCAAACTCACAGAGGGTGCCATAGAAACTGCCCTGGCCTCTAATGTCCTCCCTTCTTTTCAGTGAGGAAGCTCGAGACTGGTACCTGGATAAATGACAACATATACCATGAAGAAGAAGGCAGAGAAACTCTCCAGTATAATCCCTAATTGAAGTGGATCTCCTTGAGAGCAATGCAAATAGGAGGCAATAGAATAACTCCATGTCTGTAAAAAAGGATGACCTTGTGTCCTGAGTACTAGTTATATACTCAACACATGAGAATGAATTTCATAGGAATAAGTGTATTCCTTTTCATTTTCCAATCTCTATACAAATGGTTCAAAGTAGAAATAGCTCATTTAAATTCAAAGCACAATTGGTTTAGAATTACTAAAAACTCATTCAATAGTTATAACAAAAGTGTGATCTGATGAATGATTCTAAGAAAAATGTTTTATGGGCGAGCAAACTTGAAATAGTTGTCTTCTACTTTTAAAAGTAGATTTACTTCTACTGAATATTTCTCATGTTTTTCTCAATATTTCTATAAGACCAAATTGTCTCTGAAAAACTATTGATTAACAAAGGTTAAATAACTAATACACATCACAGTGTACTCTTCTGAAGGTCACAGTTTCTTGAAAGTTGGCTACAGTGGTACAAAAAAATGGATATTGATTCTACCTGAATGCTTACAGGAAAACATACATCCAGCTGGCTCAACATTTCATGTTATTGGTGGGCCCTGCAGTTCATGTGGCAAACTCTAGTTCCCAATGTGATGCTAAAAAATATTAGGCCTTTTATCCCTACATTCCAGGGACTTTGATACAGGAATTTACTCTGCACACTATTAAACTGAAAGGTAAACAGAAATCTAAGCACAAACCCTTTATGTGCAGTCGTGTACCACCTCGAGATAGCCTATTGCAATTGTGCATGCAACAAGGCTTGTTGATGGAAAGAGCTGATATGTCATTTGACTTAGGACCACTCCATGATATTTAATCCATACACTGTACTGTTTAGAGTCCCAAGGACCTGAAGACCATGAGGATAGATAGTCCAGGGTCCGTGGGTAAAACAAAATACTACTGGACTAAAAACCAAAGTATATTGTGATAACATGATTCCTAATGGTATTCTGTACTTATAGATGACTACATTGTTCAGATATCATCAGATAAGCTTCCTGCTGAAACAGATGATTAAAAATATAAAGACCCACAACCACATATTGTGCAGAGGGATAAGCCTTGGAACATTCAACCTAAAATAAGAGGTCTCCACAAAATCCCTTCTGTCAGAGGTCAGGTATGCCTATGGATGTGGAGGAAGGAAGTATGTGAGAGCCAGAGGTGATGAAGGGCACCAAGAAAATAAGGACTTCTAAAGCAACATGAGCACAACTCTTATGAACTCATAGAGACTGACGCTGTAGTCACTAGATCTGCAAGGGTCTGCACCAGGTACTCTGTGCTCATATTATATTACATTAATTATATTAATTATATTATATTATATTAATTATATTATATCAGTATTTTCATGATATTCCTGGGGGTGCTGATGTATGGATCTCTGTTTTTTGAACCATCTCTTGAGCTCTTTTCCTTCTGTTCGTTTGTCTTGTCCAACTTTGATATGATAGGTTTTTTACCTCATATTTTATTTTGTTTCATTTTTTAAAATGTATAAATTATAGAATTAGTAAATAAATAAATTAGCAAATGAGTGAAAATTAGCTACTTGTGGGAAGGTTACCAACTGAACTATCATTTAAATATGCTAGGACTGGAAAATCAATTTTTTCCATTGGAGTTATTCTGGGTATATAAAGGACTCCATGACAAACCACATGTTTAGTAGTATCAGAACAACATATGATATATTACAAGTCGTTTTTATTTGTGCACAGCTCGATTGGTTTGTGATTTACCTTTTTTTTTTCTTTTGGGGTAGAATTTCATTGTGTTTTCTAGGTTTGGATGTTTGTTTTATAGGGTTCTGTATGGGTCTGGGTAAAGAAATTTAACATAGTGTGGGAAGGGAGAGGGAAGAATCTAGAATGACTTGGTAAATGACAAGAATATGATGAAACATAATTAAACTTTACAATGTTTAAAATGATAAAACATGTTTTTTTAATGTGAGGTACAAGATCACATTAAAAATAATGTGCAGGGAGTAACAATCTCTGGAGAACTTGTTCTAAATGGGATTCCTTTTTAAATATAATTTACTTCCTGATTGCTGCCTCACATAACATTTCTTTAAATGCTTCTTGGATATTGAAGATTCTGAGTTAAGAATTTTTTGTTTATGTCTCTATCTCATTTATTAATTGGGTTATTTGGGTTATTGCTGTCTTAAGTTTTATATATATATATATATATATATATATATATATATATATATATATATATATATGTGTTTTTGTGTGTGTGTGTGTGTACATATATATAGGATATTAACCAACTATCAGATGTAGGGTTAGGGAAGATCTTTTCCTAATCTGTAGACTTTCATTTTGTCCTATTGAAAGTGTGTTTTTTTATTTTTTTTTAATTTTTTTATTCGATATATTTTTTATTTACATTTCAAATGATTTCCCCTCCCATAGGAGGGGCAAGCACCAGCCAGAGACAGCTGGATCAACGAACACCAGAGATAACTAGATGGCAAAAAGCTAATGTAGGAACATTGTTAACAGAAATCAAGGCAATATGGCACCATCCAAACACAATTCTCCCACAACAGCACGTCCTGGATACCCCAACACACCAGGAAAGCAAGATTTGGATTTAAAAATCACAGGCCATGATTCTGATGGAGGGCTTCATGGAGGGCTTCAAGAAGAATATAAATAATGCCCTTAGAGAAATACAGGAGAACACATGTAAACAGGAAGAATCCCTTGAAGAAAGAAGGGAAAACACAACAAAACAGGTGAAGGAATTTAACAAAGCCATCCACAATCTAAAGATGGACATAGAAACAATAATGAAATCACAAAGGGAAAAAACACAGGACATAGAAAACTAAGGAAAGAAGTCAGGAGTCATGAATCCAAGCATCAACAACAAAATACAAACGATAGAAGGGGGAATCTCAGATGTAGAAGATACCATAGAAAGCATTGATACAACAGTCAAAGGAAATAAATAATGCAAAAAGCTCCTGACCCAAAACTTCCAGGAAATCCAGGACAAAATGAGAAGACCAAACCTGAGGTATAGAATAGAGTGAAGATTTCCAACTTAAAGGGTCAGTAAATGTTTTCAACACAATTATAGAAGAAAACTTCCCTAACCTAAAGAAAAACATGCCAATGAACATACAAGAAGCCTACAGAATTCCAAATAGATTTGAGCAGAAAAGAAATTACTCCTGTCACATAGTAATTAAAACACCAAATGTACTAATAAAGTAAGAATATTAAAAGAAGTAAAGGAAAAAGTCAAGTAAAATATAGAGGTAGACTTAATAGAATTACACTGGACTTCTCACCAGAGACTATGAAAGCCAAAAGATCCTGGGCAGATGTCTTACAGTCCCTAAGAGAACACAAATGCAAACCAAAACTGATTAATCCAGTAAATCTCTCAATTACCATAGATGGAGAAGCCAAGGTATTTCATAAAGAAAACAAATTTACTCAGTATATTTCCACAAATTCAGCCCTTCAAAGGATAATGAATGGAAAACACTAACAAAAGGAGGGATACTACACAGGAGAAAAAGAAAGAAATTAAACTTCTTTTAACAAACCCAAAAGAAGATAACCACACAAACATAAAAATTACATCAAAAATAGCAGGAAGCAACAATCACTATTATTTAACATCTCTTAACATCAGTGGACTCAATTCCCCAATAAAAGACATAGCCTAACAGACTGGATTCCTAAACAAGACCCAACATTTTGTTGCATACAGGAAATGCATCTCAGTGTCAAAGACAAACAGGACCTCAGAGTAAAAGGCTGGAAAACAGTTTTCCAAGCAAATGGTCACAGGAAACAAGCTGGGGTAGCCGTTCTAATACCCAATAAAATAGACTTTCAACCAAAAGTTATCAAAAAAGACACAGAAGTACACTTTATACTCATCAAAGGGAAAATGTACCAGGAAGACCTCTCCATTCTGAACATCTATGCTCCAAATACAAGGGCACCCTCATTTGTAAAGGAAACGTTACTAAAGTTTAAAGCCCACATCATACCCCACACAATAATTATGGGTGACTTCTACACCCCATTCTCCTCAATGGACTGATCAGGGAAACTCAAGCAGAGACACAGAGAAACTAACAGAAGTTTTGGACCAAACTGATTTAATAGATATCTATAGAACATTTCATCCTAAATCAAAGAATATACCTTCTCAGCACCTCATGGTACCTTCTCCAAAACTGACCATATAATTGGTCACAAAACAGAACTCAACAGATATAAGAAGATCAAAGTAATTCCATGCCTCCTATCATATCACTATGGTCTAAGGGTTGTCTTCAATAGCAATAAAAACAATAGAAAGCCCACATATACATGGGAACTGAACAATGCTCTACTTAATGATACCTTGGTGAAGGAAGAAATAAGGAAAGAAATCAAAACCTTTTTAGAACTTAATGAAAATGAAGGCACAACATACCTAAATTTATGAGACACAATGAAAGCACTGCTAAGAGGAAAACTCATAGCTCTGAGTGCCTACAAAAAGAAGCTGGAGAGAGCATATAATAGCAGCTTAACAGCACACCTGAAAGCTTTAGAACAGAAATAAGCTAATACACCCAAGAGGAAGAGAAGGCAGGAAATCATCAAACTCAGGGGTGAAATCAACCAAGTTGAAACAAAAAGAACTGTATCAAGAATCAACAAAACCAGGAGCTGGTTCTTTGAGAAAACCAACAAGATAGATAGCCAGACTAACCAAAGGGCACAGAGACAGTATCAAAATTAACAAAATCAGAAATGAAAAGGGAGAAATAACTACAGAAACTGTGGAAATTCAAAAAAATTTATATCCTACTACAAAAGCCTATACTCAACACAACTCAAAATCTGGATAAAATGGACAACTTCCTAGACAGATACCAACTACCAAAGTTTAATCAGGATCAGACAGACCATCTAAACACTCTCATAACCCCTAAAGAAATAAAAGCAATGGTATTCTGTTCAGGAAGATGTCTCCTGTACTAATGATTTAAAGACTCTTCCTAGACTTTTTTTTAACATCACCTTGGGAATTAGAGTTGACCACATGAACTTCAGGGCCCACCAATCTCATGAAATGATAATCCAGCTGAGTATATATTATTATACTGATTTTTTTAAAAAATTAATTTTGTATCCTGACACACTGCTGAAGGAGTTTGTCGGCTCTAGGAGTTCTCTGGTAGAATTTGGAGGATCACTTTTGTGTACTATCATATCATTTGTAAATCTTGATGTTTGATTTCTTCTTTTCCAATTTGTATCCCCTTGGTCTCCTGTAGTTCTATCTAGAACTTCAAGTAGTATATGGGATAGAATGGGGGAGAGTTGTCAGGCTTGTCTTGTTTCTGATTTTAGTGGCGTTTCTTTAAGTGTCTCCTCATTTAATTTGAACTTCACTATTGACTTACTGTATAGTGCCTTTTTTGTGCTTGGGTATGCACCTTGTATCCCTGGTCTTTCTACGTCTTTTAATATGATCGGGGTTAGATTATATCAAATGCTTTTTCCGCATCTAATGTGGTGATCACTGTACCATTTACTTTCTACTACCCCACTTTAAGCTTTGGGTGGACCATACTACCAACCCCCACTCCTGTTCCCTTGGATCTACAGATCTCTCTCTCTCTCTCTCTCTCTCTCTCTCTCACACACACACACACACACACACATACACACACATACACACACACATACACACACACACACACACACACACAAGCTTGTGTTATTTTTAATATCCTTATTAGCTCAGTGGTTGAGCACTTCTAAGCCTACTGAGGGTGACCTGCCCTTTCCTTCACTCTCAGCCCAACACCATTAAATGTGCCCTCAGCTTAGTTTCTCAGATACCTTAGTCCTAGGTCAACACCTCTAAATCTGCTCTTAACTTAGTTGCTTAGTTCCCTTTAATCCTAGCTCAGCACCTTTAAATCTGCCCTCAACTTAGTTGTGTTTCTAATTTCCCAACTGCTACCTGAGGCCCAGTTGGGAAAGTGGCCAATGTCCACTCCACCCAAGATCTCATGGCTGGTGACTCTCTCTCTCCCAATCCCTCTCTCACTCCCTCTCACCTCACCACCTCTCACTCATCAAATCATGGCAAATCCTCTTTCCTCCTCCTTCAACACTTAGCCTGACTATGGGAACCTGAAAGTTGTGCCTCTTCTGCCCAGGCATTGACTACTTTTATCTTCACTGTTCCAATTGGGGATCAGGACCTTTAGCGTTCAAGAGCAGATCACAGATCAAAACATCAAAGCCATGCCCTACCTCTCACCTTCTCTATTCAACTTAAAAAAAAAAAAAAAAAACTCTTCTCCCAGACATAAATTGAACAAAACAATAACAATAACCTAAATTACAATTAACTTCCAGCCTATTATATTTGTCAAGTAGATAAAGAATTCTATCATCATTCCTAACTTAAGAAATTATAGTTCTATCCCTGAATTATGTTTAGATTTTAGGCTGTAACCACCTGAAAACCATGCCTTCTACTCTTTAACCCCTCTCTCAGTGGTAAACACTTTGAGTACTAACATGTAACAATTTGGTGTGGCCGCCAAGGCAACTTGCTTGTTTTCTGGAGCCCTATGGAGATGCTGTAATGCTGAGAGAGTAGACCAGAGCCTACTCAAGCTGCCCGCTGCCCTGCCGAATGAAATGGGCCACATCATGAAGAGCCCCAGCTGGGATCCGAAGCAAAAAGAAAAAGTCGAGGACTTTACCTGGTGCATCCACCATCGACCAAGGCTACAAAAACGGGCCAGACCGGAGGTTAGTGAAACGTGTGTGTGTGTGTGTGTACACGTGCAAGGAAGCTTGCTCGCACCCGCTACCAAGGCTACAATAACGCCCAGACCGGAAGTTAGTGAAATGTGTGTGCGCATGCGCACATTCGCCCACGCCCCAGTGTTTGTAGACATTAGAATGCTAGCCCTTCTCTCCATCTACTGTTTTACTGTGAATAAACAAACTGTTTTAATCTATCCTCACAGGTTTCCTTTCCTTCTGGCCTCTGCTCCATCCCCAATACAGATGCAGGACACTCTGCGACATTGTCCCATTGTCAAAGAAACTTACCTTTGCAGCAGACAAAGACCACACAGAAAATCACAACTAATCAAAATGTAATGCTGTGGAGCCCAGTTCCAGTTGCTACATCTACAATATAATTCCTGCACTTAAGATTTGAAGACTTTGTGGAAGAGGGGCCAAGGACTGTAAGAGTAAGAGGAGCAGGGAATTTTCTGTGGCACTGTTACTCCTTGAATTTCAGAAGCTACAGCCATGAGGTATCATCACTGTGGCTGACTAAACAAGACCTGGACAAGGATGGCATCAATAGACTGCTAACATGAAACAGGTACAGCTCAGGAGCCTTCAACCCTACACAAAGAACCTCAGGCAGCAAGGAATGGAATGGAATCTTCTTCACAAGGCAAGAGCACATCAACTGGTTACCCAAGAGCAAATGCTCAGCCCTAAAACAAACACATAAAAGTGTTTACATATAAACCAAGCAGACTGTATTTACATTTGAGCACACAGTCATACACACACACACACATACACACACAACAAACACACACACACACACACACAGAGAGAGAAAAGGTTAGTGGGAGGAAAGAGTACAGAAGAAGCTATGTAATTGTCTCAGAAAACCAATCTCTAAAAATTATAATTAATAAAAATCACTGGGAAAGTGACTATTTGTTGAAGAAAGAACAGGCTCAGAATTTTTCAATTTTATCAAAAACACTATTATTTTCTCTGAGTTTTTTTCCAAAAATCTTCAATATTATCAATTATCCTATATAATGCTCAATTTTTTCACACACAGGAGAGATGAAAATCTTCAGTATATTAAAAAACTACCTATACTTATTTTTCGATTGTATTCTAAATGTATTTGTAAGCCTAGAATTGTTCTGAGTGCTTTTCTGAATAAATCTTCAATTTTATCAAAAAAAAAATCACTGGGAAAGTGACTCTTTGTTGAAGAAAGAACAGGCTCAGAAAAGGTCTAGGACCAAAATACATAGTCAGACAGTGTAGGTAAGCAGATGTTGAAATTTGTTGTGATAGGTGCTTTGGAAATGAAGTCTTACCCAGACATATTCTTAATCTTAAGTCAATGTTGCACTTTTTCCCTAAAAGTGCATCATACAGACAGATGGATTTGGTTGGTTGTAAAAAATGTTTGTGTTATGTCATTTACACAGTGAAAAAAAATGACTGGAGATGCAGTGACCACGTGTTATCACATACACAATGCCTATAAGGAAATCCTGCATAGAGCAGACTGCCTGTCATGATAAGTGACTTTGGAAAATAACAAAATAAGTAAATAAACAAATGCAACATTGATTAGAGCGAGGCTGAACTACTGTTTTCTCACCTGACAAATTCAGAACTGAGATCACATTGTGGACATAGGGAAATTCTGAGACCTGCATGGTCAGACAAGGCAAAATGAGACACTCAATTTTTGGTGATAGGAAGTATTCAGGATAGGTAGCTCCAAATGAAGGAGCAGCAGTTCCTTCATTCCCCACCTACAAGAGACCTGAGGAAACATAATGTCACTTTGTGGATGGGTTGCCAAATGAGCATTAATTAGACTACAAAACATTGGGAAGGATGTTTGAAAGAGAGTTTCCTATCCCTAAGAATTTTACAACACTGATTCTTTGAAATTTCTCTTTTAGAATTCTATAGAAAACATGTCCTCTAATCTTGCTAATATCTCCAAGGGCTGAAATTTTAACCCTTGTGTACACAGGAAATGCACTGTCCTTTTTGGCTATAAATTATTCTGTCTACTATATAAGGAAAATAAGTACTTAATGGAGTCCAAGTTACAAAATTTTATGTCAATTAGACTAGATTTCTAGAAGAGAATTCAGGCCTTCCTGTAGGTCCCTTAACTACTGGAACAGGAATGTCCCTAAATGTGCCTGCCTTTGGTACCTAGCCTTCTACACTGAGTCACCATGTCAGGTCTCAGTGGGAGAGATTGTGCCTAGTCCTACAGTAACATGATGTGCCAGGGTGGGGTAATATCATGGGTGGGGTGTTGGGTCCCCCATCTGAGAGAAGAAAAGTTGGGGGATGCATGGAAGGCCCTGGTAGGGGAACTGGTAGAGGGGGTGCTACAACTGGAAAATAAAATGAAAAATAAATTAATGACAAAAAAGAATAAAATAAGAAGAAAAGGGGTTCAGGGATTCACTAACAAGATATTTCCAAAATTTTATTTACCTTTTGAGTGGGACAGGGTTGAGTTCATTATTATGAAGAAGACTAGGTAGACCAGAGTGGTCTTTAATTCTTTGATATCAGAGTATATTTGCTTCCCAAGTCCTGGAACTAATGGTGTGGGTGACTATGCTTGGCAATATTCACTGTTGAAGATGATTTAAGGGTACCAGTGGCAGATACCTATACTGATCTGATCTTAAATGTTTCTTTCCTTGTGTGTTATTAAGGTGTGTGTGTGTGTGTGTGTGTGTGTGTGTGTGTGTGTAGTCTGAACAGGTTCTTGAGGGGTGGCATAAGGACCTAGGTGCAAGAGACAAAAGAAATGGAGACAAGACAGAATTCTGACCAACTCTCACTTAATGCAGGTTCACATAGCCATTATATGGTAAAGCATTTGGCAGCAAAAAAATAAAACAGGATGTGGTAAGCAACCAGCAAAGATAAACACTGACCTTTTCAGAGAATCTAATCTAAAGTATATATCAGCACACTGTGTCTCATCAATGTCTCAGGGTACAGTCAGCATGAACTGTTCCAGATTTACCAAACCACTTCCCATGACTAATGTCCTCACCATGACATCGCTCAAACCTGAAAAAGACATGTCTGACTTCAACAGTCTCTTACAACACATATTTGGAAAAGATGTTGTGAGAATACACACGGGCACAAATGAACTAAAAAATTTTCAGTTAAAGAAAAAGGCCAACTTCAAAATGAATAAAATTTTTAAATAAATGATTAGTAAAATAGTATATAAAAAGGACTAGGAAAAGTGCTCATTCTGAATAATTTTCTGGAAAATACAATCTATGGTTATAAGTAATGACGTCCAGATAACCACAAGAATGGCAAAATGAAAAAACGGATAATAAAATATATCGGTAAGGAGGAGGCTGTGAAACTCATCCACAGCATACATATTTTTCACCTCGCTTTAACATGCTGCCAGTATGACTATTCAAGCTGAAGGTATGACCAGAGTAATTCCCTTCCTACATACATTTGGTGATGAGGTCACAGGTTCAGTAAGAGTCCTGGCAGCATTCTGCTGAGAGTCCACAAGTGGAAGAGTCTAGAAATGTTAGTACCTCTTGTCAGTAGATGGATACATGCATAGAACAAAGACTAAGAAGAATAAGAGAGTGGAGAGTGAATGGTGGGATTCTGCTGATGTGAGAGACCTGAAAGCTGTCATTCCTTAAGTCTAAAGGACGACTCAGGATATAAAGCACTAACTAGCTGCTTTTCTTTACTTTCAGATTTCAATTTCCAGCATTCTTATGTAAGTTACAGGCATCACTGACACTAATTGCTTGGTATCCAATACCTGATTCCATCTTACACAGAGATCAAATAAAAAAAAAAACAGGCAAATAAGGAAATGGAAATAAATAAATGTTTAAAATAAGTAATCATGCTCTGACTAGAAATAAATCTGTTTTCTGGGGTAATTTAAAACTCTTATCTGTATTGGTTTCATTTTGAGATAGGGTGTCATATAGACCAAGCTGATCTCAAATGGTAGATGACAAAGACATTAGAATGTCTGCTCCTCTTGCTCCTGTCTGTCGAGTAGTGGGATTATGTGACTATGCCATCAATATTCAGCAACAGCACTCATGTGTTTGCATGTGTTCTATTGATATCCAAACTCAAAATTTGTCACTTTTGACTTGTACATATTTATTGGAGTGTGTGTGTGTATGTGTGTGTGTGTGTGTGTGTGTGTGTGTGTGTGTGTATCAATACTTCAATGCATTTCATACTGATTTTTTTCCCATATTAGTAGTCCAAAGTTAGATGTCCCAATAGTACAGGAATTTTGTTAAGTGTTACATGGAGATGAGAATGAAAGTCAGTACTCTATACACGTCTTTTTCCTTTAGAAATGTGATTACATTCACATTTCTAGCTTAGCTCCTCACTGTTTTTTGTAGCAATCAATGGGAAGAACTTGAATCATGTTTCTGCAGTCAGTACAGGGCGAGATTATCTTGTCTTCGCAGAGATTAGCAGTTGACTATCCTGTGCCCATTTATCCTTTTTGAACAGCATTTTGTTTTAAGATAAAGGTAGGGCAGTTCTTGTCCAGTGGCTTCCTTGCCACAAAGGAAGCAACTCTATATAGAGGTAATTGATGCATAATATTCTTTGAAGTGGAATGAGAAAATAGTCAGGAACAGAACTGCCTCATAATCGAAAACAATTAAATAATGAAAAATCCTAAATGCCATATTCTATGAATCCCTGATGTTTTTGAAGACCATCTATCTATTCATAGCTTTTCTGAACAAGCTAATAATGCCTGTCTCAAGCTATCTATACCTATACAACCCATGATTTATATTCGTAATAATACAATCTAATATCAAATTTGACTATAAGTTTTATTGACTGAATATTAACTTATATTATTTAATTAACTGAAACAGTTTGTATTATCAGCTATTAAAAGGACTGGGTTAAATCTTGCATTTTTAAATGCACTGCATTGATACAATGCCTATCTAAGTAAAGACATTAATTTTAAATTTTGTATCAATATGCAAAACTTTATGCCAATTGTAGAGAGCCTTATTGAGATGCCATGCCACCTGGCAGGAACTTGACAGTGACATTGACCAATGTGAAGTTCCTCTTCTAGCCTTTGAGCTGGAACTCCTGTGTTAGTCATAATCCCCTCCACCTAGGGTGGAATGCTCAGAAAAAGGTAAAGCCCATTGTTCTTCAAGGACCTGCAGTTTCCTGAGAAACACTAGCCACCGGTGGAGCAACTGAAGCGATTCTGCTAAGAAGCTTCCAGTCTTTTCCCCCTGCCTATATATATATTGGGAGTTCTTCATTAAACTTTGAGACCTTGAATAGCAGGTGTTATCTTGGTCTCTGTCTCTTTTTTGCTGCCTTCCCATACATCCCCATCTTCCCTTCCAGGTAACCCATTTGATGTAACTACAGGCAGTTACAGCCAATGAAAACTTCAAACCTGTATCAAAATAAAAAATTCTGTTAGAGTAAGAAGATAAAAGTTCAGTTGTGTGCCAAAATATGAGGATCTCTAACAATATCTGATTATGGCTATAAAATGCTTTTGTTTTAGACAGATTTTAAAATCCATCACCTGACAGCGACATCTTATATTACTGTACTTACATTTAGTTTATTATATTTCTTATATTACTATATTTCCCTTCTTTCTTTTCAAACCACTTCTGCTGAGGTTTCCGTCTGTGATTTTAATAGCATGGAGGGTTGATATCTGCCAAACTCTTATAATGCTTAAGGCTTATTGTAAATATAAAGGTTGTGTCTTATTATCCAGGAACGAAATGGTCTGAATATAGGCTAGAAACCCAAGATTGGGATTTAAAGTTTCTACAATGCATTTACCTAATTCTTTCTTTACCTAAGAAAGAAGGGTAGAGAAGAGGAAAGGAAAGGGAATTCTCTGAGTCTAAGCTTTCTATTTTGTTTCTTTCCTGAAGATAATTATAACCATAATTATTTGGGCAGTATTCTTTAAAATAACAACATACCTATAATTTACAAAATAACCAAAACCATCCACTGTACAGATTTATAAATGCTTTCAGCTGAATTAGGATGAAGAATTCCTGTTTGGGGTCTGTACTGGCAGGTTTTGTGTGTCAACTTGATACAAGCTAAAGTTATCACAGAGAAAGGAGCTTCAGTTGAGAAAATACCTCTATGAGATCCAGGTGTAAGGCATTTTCTCAATTAGTAATCAAGGGAGGAGGGCCCCTTTGTGGGTGGTGCCATCCCTGGGCTGGTAGTTTTGGGTTCAATAAGAAAACAAGCTGAGCAAGCTAGGGTAAGCAAACCATTAAGTAGCATCCCTCCATGGCCTCTGCATCAGCTCCTGCTTCCTGACCTGTTTGAGTTCCAGTCCTGACTTCCTTTGATGATCAACAGCAATGTGGAAAATGTAAGCTGATTAAATCCTTACCTCTCCAACTTGCTTCTTGGTCATGTTTGTACAGGGATAGAAACCCTGACTAAGACAGGGTCCTAAAGAAAATTGGAAAAATGATTAAGTCAAAATAAAACTAGCTAGCATTATTTGTTGTCCAGTCTTTATGCATCAAGAAAGTTCTTAACTCAAGTGTTGGCTATGGCAGATTGAAAGATTGAACAAAGTTAGGTCACTAGAAATTAGCAGCCCTTCTGAAACCTGCTTTGGAAGCAAGGCTCAGGAAATAGCAGGCTATTTCAGCATCCCTTAGGGTGAATTTTGTTAGGACTGCCCTCTGAGTTTTTCATTCTGAAATAAACTTATAACTAATATTTAGTTCCATAAAATATTTGTATTTAATGTGCAAGGGGCACAGATCAGTTCAGGATAAACTTTTTGCATCTGTTTGAGCAGGTAAGAGACAGCTAACTATATTTTCTATGAGTTACTGAGATCAATAACCAAATTGTAATTTGCTTACTTTTGATTCCTGCCTTATGAAATGATGGCATGATAAATTTTGAGGACATAATAGCCAACAAGATCCATTTGCTATTTATATTTGAAGATCTGGCTAGAGTCATTTTTATGTCTCCATCAGTTTCAGGGCTGGTCCCATGTAGAAGGATCAGAAAATCATAATACCTGTTATGTTTGGTCCTCTTGATTATTTTTCCTGTCTGTAGTCAAGATCTTCAGTGGGCCTTTCTTTAACAAATCTGATCCTTATTACTTTGGAAGGTGTTCAAAGCCTTTCTTTTCGTTCCTGTTAACACAAATATAGAGCCTCTCTCTCCAAAAAATAGCACATCTTTGGTCCAGCAACTGGAAATCATCAAAAGTACAAACTGATTTCATTCACCAGGTTCTTTTTTATTTAGGTCTGCTCTATATTGGCCTCTAGAAACTCTAGAAACTGTAGAAGGGCTTCCACAGATGTCTTGCAGACACCGAGACTACCATATTCCCTCAGAATACTATATTGAACAACACTTTCAGTCATGATAGTTGGCGAAAACAACACATTCCATTTCTTAGTTAGGATTCTCTAGACTCATAGAACTTATGGAATGACTCTCTCTCTCTCTCTCTCTCTCTCTCTCTCTATATATATATATATATATATATATATATATATATATATTGAGGGAATTTATAGTACTGACTAGGGATCTCTAGGCTCATAGAACTTATGGAATGTCTCTCTCAATATATATATTAAGGGAATTTATTGTAATGACTTAGAGTCTGTAGTCCAACTAACCCTACATTCAGCATGTATAAATGGGAAGTCCTAAAATCTAGTAGTTTCTCAGTCCCATGAGGTTAGGTGTTTAAACTGGCCTTCTGTAGAAGAAGGTTCCAACAGATGTGTTGGCAAGTAAGTGCAAATAGTCAAAGAAGAGTGAATCTTCCTTCTTCCAATATCCTCATGTAGGCCTACAGCAGAAGGTGAGGCTCAAATTAAAGGTAAGTACCACCCCACTTGGATCTAAAACTTGCTTCATCCAAGATGACCTTGAATTCACAGATTTGCTTGCCTTAGTCTCCTCCAATTAAATACGTGTCCTATTTAGCCTGGACTTAAGATTTTCATGGTTACTATGCCTACAGATCTCCATGTAAAGATCCAGTTCAGAAACAATCCTTCCAGGCTAAAAATCAGGATTAGAGGTGTGCCCTCCATTTCTGCATTGTAGTTCACTCCAGATTTAATCATTTTGATAAGCAGAAATAGCCATCACACTCCATGACAAGCCAAATTTTAATAGTATCTATCCACAAACAAATAAAAACAAAACAAAAACAAACAAAAACCAATATCTATCTATGTAAGATACTAGAAGAAAACTCCAAGTCAAGGAGGCTAACTACACCCAAAAACCCACAGATAATAAATAAGTTTACACTAGCAAAATCAAAGAAGTGATAGCACGCACATGCACACGCACACGCACACGCACACGCACACGCACACGCACACGCACACGCACACACACACATACACGCACACGCACACCCACATGCGCAGGCACACATACACGCACACGCACAGGCACTCTCACACACACACCATATTCAACAACATAAGAAGAATTAACTAGTGTATGCTGTCTGTTTGGTGGTCCAGTGTTTGAGAGATCCTTGGGGTCCACATTAATTAAGACTGCTGGTCCTCTTATAGGGTCACCCTCAACTTCATTCAGCCTTCTCTAATTCACAGCAGGGGTCAGCTGCTTTTGTCAATTGGTTGGGTGCAAATATCTGCATCTGACTCTTTTAGCTGCTTGTTGATTCTTCTAGAGTGTAGTCCTTCTAGGTCCCTTTTTGTGAGTGCTCCATAGCTTAAGTAATAGTGTCAGGCCTTGGGGCCTCCCCTTGAGCTGGATCCTACTTTGAGGCTGTCGCTGGACCTTCTTTTCCTTGGGTTCTTCTCCATTTTCACATCTGTAATTCTTTAAGACAGGAAAAATTATGGGTCAGAGTTATGGCTGTGGGATGATCTCCCTCTCCTTCATTTGAAGCCCTGTCTTCCTGCTGGAGGTAGGGTCTATAAGTTCCCTCTTCCTACTGTCAGGCATTTCATCTAAGGTCCCTCCATGTTAGACCTGTAAGACTCTCACCTCCCAGCTCTTTGGTCCATTCTGGAGGGTCCCTCCAACCTCCTATCTCCCGCCTGTTTCTATTCATTCTGCTAGTTCTCGGGGCTTCAGTCCTTTTCCCTCCCCCAGGGTCAGATCAGACTCCTCTCTCCTCCTTGTCCCCCTTCTATTCCCCTCTTCCCCACCCTGACTACTTTCCATCCCAGGTCCCTCCCTCCCCACTTGTGATTGCTTTCTTCTCTCTCCCAAGTGGGACTGAGATATGAGGACCCTGGTACATATAAAACAGAGGACTGCTGAGTCTGTATTCGTCCAGATATGATACATCTAACCCTCAATAGACTGGAGGCCTCAGAGATTTTACAGGTGAGGTGGGGTGTGGGATAGGGACATCCAGGTGGAGACAGGGAGGAGAGGAGGTATGGGATGTGAAACTGTCTGAGGGTGGATACAGGTTGCCAGGGTGGGGAATAAAATATGGAGTGTATACAAATAATTAATAAAAAAAATCTTCCAAAAATTAAAATGACCAATCAACTAAAAAAAGTTATACTATATATATATATATATATATATATATATATATACACATATGAAATAAATGTATGATTTTTAAAATTCAAGGAAGAGAAGAAGAAGAATTAACAATCAATTGTTGGTCACTATTTCTCTTAAAATCATTGGACTTAACTCCTCAATAGAAGACACAGACTAACAGGAGGGAAAGGAAACAGGATCCATAATTCTTTTGTATATAATAAACACACCTCAATACCAAAGATAAATCTCACCCTGAAATAAAGTTATAGAAAAGTTTTTCCAAGCAAACAGGTATGAGAAGAAAGCTGGGGTATCCATTCTACATTCTAATCACATCCTCTTCCAACCATATTTAATCAAAAGAGGCAGAGAAGGACATTTCATTGTCATCAAACGATAAATGCACCAGGATGATTTTTGAATTGTGCATAGCTATGCTCCAAATAAAAGGACACACCCATTTATAAAAGAAACATTACTAAAGTTTAAATCACACATTGAATGCCACACAATACTATTGGGAGACTTCAGCACCACACCAAGTTATTTATTACACATATTTTATATGTGTACATTCACAAATTTAAGAAAATGGTTAGAGTATTGGTTACTGTTTTTATCTAGTAAGAGATTACTGATTAAATAATCATTGTAAACTGCTGAGCTACTATTAAATGAAAATGTAATATTTGTAGCACTAACAGTGGGGCTAGATTTTAACCAGCAAATAAACTGAGATAGAAATTTATGAGGTCATTAAGAGGTGAATTAAGTGGCAATGCTATCCCCTGGAATCCTCCAGAAGGTATAAATTTATCCAGTAAAATAGTGAAAATAAACATTTGTTTCCTGTAATAATACAGAATTATTTTCTTTTTTCTTTTTTTTTTTTTTTGGAGCAAATGTAAAGCAAGAATTTATTAAATAGTAAATACTGACCAAGAGATGGACTTTTATCAGGACCAGTCTCCAGAATTTCACACCTGAGAATGGCCTTGAGCCATGTGTCCAGGGGCATATAGAACAAACATACAGGCTACTATACTTTCCCACAAGACTTTGTAGTTTCCTAAGAACTACAGTTCCCAGCATTCCAGGAAGTTACCTATTTCCTGGGCAGGTCATGTTTACGTGTAAATTTGGGGGCAGTATAGTAGTATAAGTCTTTTTTTCCCCACCTATTACCAACTGCCCAGCTTTTATTTTTTTTTATTGTTATTTTTTTTATTCGATATAATTTATTTACATTTCAAATGATTTCCCCTTTTCTAGCCCCCCCACTCCCCGAAAGTCCCGTAAGCCCCCTTCTCTTCCCCTGTCCTCCCTCCCACCCCTTCCCACTTCCCCGTTCTGGTTTTGCCAAATACTGTTTCACTGAGTCTTTCCAGAACCAGGGACCACTCCTGCTTTCTTCTTGTATCTCATTTGATGTGTGGATTATGTTTTGGGTATTCCAGTTTTCTAGGTTAATAACCACTTATTAGTGAGTGCATACCATGATTCACCTTTTGAGTCTGGGTTACCTCACTTAGTATGATGTTCTCTAGCTCCATCCATTTGCCTAAGAATTTCATGAATTCATTGTTTCTAATGGCTGAATAGTACTCCATTGTGTAGATATACCACATTTTTTGCATCCACTCTTCTGTTGAGGGATACCTGGGTTCTTTCCAGCATCTGGCAATTATAAATAGGGCTGCTATGAACATAGTAGAGCATGTATCCTTATTACATGGTGGGGAATCCTCTGGGTATATGCCCAGGAGTGGTATAGCAGGATCTTCTGGAAGTGAGGTGCCCAGTTTTCGGAGGAACCGCCAGACTGCTTTCCAGAGTGGTTGTACCAATTTGCAACCCCACCAGCAGTGGAGGAGTGTTCCTCTTTCTCCACACCCTCTCCAACACCTGCTGTCTCCTGAATTTTTAATCTTAGCCATTCTGACTGGTGTAAGATGAAATCTTAGAGTTGTTTTGATTTGCATTTCCCTAATGACTAATGAAGTTGAGCATTTTTTAAGATGCTTCTCCGCCATCCGAAGTTCTTCAGGTGAGAATTCTTTGTTTAACTCTGTACCCCATTTTTTAATAGGGTTGTTTGGTTTTCTGGAGTCTAACTTCTTGAGTTCTTTATATATATTGGATATTAGCCCTCTATCTGATGTAGGATTGGTGAAGATCTTTTCCCAATTTGTTGGTTGCCGATCTGTCCTCTTGATGGTGTCCTTTGCCTTACAGAAACTCTGTAACCTTATGAGGTCCCATTTGTCAATTCTTGCTCTTAGAGCATACGCTATTGGTGTTCTGTTCAGAAACTTTCTCCCTGTACCGATGTCCTCAAGGGTCTTCCCCAGTTTCTTTTCTATTAGCTTCAGAGTGTCTGGCTTTATGTGGAGGTCCTTGATCCATTTGGATTTGAGCTTAGTACAAGGAGACAAGGATGGATCAATTCGCATTCTTCTGCATGCTGACCTCCAGTTGAACCAGCACCATTTGTTGAAAAGGCTATCTTTTTTCCATTGGATGTTTTCAGCCTCTTTGTCGAGGATCAAGTGGCCATAGGTGTGTGGGTTCATTTCTGGATCTTCAATCCTGTTCCATTGATCCTCCTGCCTGTCACTGTACCAATACCATGCAGTTTTTAACACTATTGCTCTGTAGTATTGCTTGAGGTCAGGGATACTGATTCCCCCAGATTTTCTTTTGTTGCTGAGAATAGTTTTAGCTATCCTGGGTTTTTTGTTGTTCCAGATGAATTTGATAATTGCTCTTTCTAACTCTGTGAAGAATTGAGTTGGGATTTTGATGGGTATTGCATTGAATCTGTATAGTGCTTTAAGCAAAATGGCCATTTTAACTATATTGATTCTACCGATCCATGAGCATGGGAGGTTTTCCCATTTTTTGAGGTCTTCTTCCATTTCCTTCTTCAGAGTCTTGAAGTTCTTGTCATACAGATCTTTCACATGTTTGGTAAGAGTCACCCCAAGATACTTTATACTGTTTGTGGCTATTGTGAAGGGGGTCATTTCCCTAATTTCTTTCTCAGCCTGCTTATCCTTTGAGTATAGGAAGGCCACTGATTTGCTTGAGTTGATTTTATAACCTGCCACTTTGCTGAAGTTGTTTATCAGCTGTAGGAGCTCTCTAGTGGAGTTTTTTGGGTCACTTAGGTAGACTATCATGTCGTCTGCAAATAATGATAGTTTGACTTCCTCCTTTCCAATTTGTATCCCTTTGACCTCCTTATGTTGTCGAATTGCCCGAGCTAGTACTCAAGTACAATATTGAAAAGATAAGGAGAAAGGGGGCAGCCTTGTCTGGTCCCTGATTTCAGTGGGATTGCTTCAAGTTTCTCTCCATTTAGAATTATTTTCAAAGCAAGGATATATGAGCTTCCCTTCTTGCAAATACTCATCAATTTTTCTGAATCATGATAAATTTTACTTCAGAAGGTAGAAAAGACATTCAATAAATAGAAATAAAACTATATTTTAGATTTCGAATCTGTACTACTCATGAATATCTGAATGTTTGAATTCATTAGAAATTACTTTATATATGTTATCTGATGTTATATGATGAGTTATACTCTTTCCAATGATATTTAGATATGTCATTCCTCAGAACAATAAATATTCAATAAATATTGAGATATTTCCAAAAATTAAGTAATAAAAGAACAACATGGTGACTTGTGCCTCTAATGCCAGCACTAGGGAAGCCAAAGAAAGATAATTGTGAGTTCAAGCCAGTCTCCATTTCAAGTGAGGCCTTCTCTCAATAACAACAACAACATAAAATCCTCACAACAAAGTAAAACAAATTTCAGAAAAGCAAGGAACAAAAAAAGAGTGGATGCAGATGTCAATAAGTGAATAGACTACTTGCTGAACATGACAGAGTCCCTGAGTTCCATCCCCAACACTGCATAAATGGAATAAAGATGAGCTGAACCTTGCAGAAACATGAAAATCAGGAAGGCGTTGTCATCCTTGAGATACATTGAGAACACAAGGCAGCCTGGAGCCCAGGCTGTCTCAAATATCCCCCAATAGGAAATTAACAAAAATGCCTCTGGTTGCTGAATCTCAAACAGGGAATAGCAAATAAGTCAGATAAAATTGATCACGTTGATTTCTATTTATTTCAAATCAGCACCAAATATAAATTCAAGAGGAATAATACCTCTGGGATGTAAAAGTAAAAAAAAAAAAAAAAAAAGAAATCAAACATAGATACAACATATATAAGTGTTGTTTGAAAATTTTTCCCATGCTTTAATATCATAATATGATCCAATGGTGCTCTGATATTTACAAATTCATGAAATCAGGGAATAATATCATCCTTCTACCCAATTGATGACTAATTAAAACTTCTCTTTACCTGTAGTAATTTCTGCCTGAGGAGCAGCAGATAAAATCTTTAATTCTTCAGTATTAGCATTTGAGGTTTTCCCACTGTGGCCATCTATGGTTTTTTTCATAACAGGTGACTTACTAACAGTATTTACTGAACTCTTTATGTCATCTGACCTCTTTTGATTATGGTCACAAATGATATGGTCATCCTCTCCAAATATATCTATATAGTTGTTAATCATGATTTTTATGATAGACATCTGAAACACCACAAGACAAAAACAAGATCCTCTGCCATTTCACATAGTTTACCAAATTGAAATCTATAAAAAAATGAAATCCAAAATTATGAGGAAAATACCAGTTATTATGAGCAGGTATAAATTATGAAATGAAGTCTCTGTCTGAAATGGAAACTCTAAGTTCTTTGCAACTTACTTAACCTAGTTAAAATTGTTTACACATTGCCAAGAATGGGAGAACTACTAAAGCAAAGTAACATTCCAGAACTGATATGCTGCCAGAATAACTATGAGTGAATCACATTAATGACTTCAAAGGTTTCTTGAATTGGTGATTTTTTTTTTGCAGGGTGTGGAGAGGAGGTGGAGTTTCATTGTGATGGTTTGAGTGGTATGCCTTGTCTAATTCCAGGCATTGCAATGTATAATACCATCTTTGTGACTTGTTTCAGGTGGTTTGAGTGGCTTGGCTTCCCTGGAGGAAGTATTTCATTGGTTAGAATTCAAGGTTACAAAAGCCAGGTGCCATTTGCAATATACATTCTGTGCTTCACGTTTGCTGCCTAAGATGACAGCCACCAGGTCTTTGCTTCCTGTTTGGTTTTCTGTCCTTCCTGCAGCCATGCTCCTCTGTCATGACTTTGAAGGACTGTAATCTCTCTACATCTTTAAGTCCCAAATAAACATTTACTTCTATGAGTTGCTTTAGTCATGCTTTTTTATTAAAGCAATAAAAAAATGACTAATATAAGAAGTTGGTGAGAAGAGATCTTAGTTGAGAAACTGCAACACCAGATTGGCCTACTGTGTAGGTAAGTCTATGGGATATTTTCTTCATTAACAATAGAATTTGTAGGGCCCAGATCTCCAGGATGGTGCGACCCATGAGCTATTAGTGAGACATAGAGAGAGATCTGGGATACAGGACAGGAGGCAGCACTCCTACACAGCTTCTGCTTCAGTTCTTTCCTCCAGGTTCCTGCCGTGCATTGGTTTGGGCCCTGACATTTCTCAGTAATTTACAGGTAACTGGAAGTATATCACAAAGTGTAATCTTTCCTCCACAAGTTTCTTTTCATCAGTGTTTTATTGTAGGAACAGTAACAAATTAAGACACTTTCTAAATTAAACTAGCCATTTCTTGGGCTATCCTACTCCATGGTGGGTAACAGCACCATGACTTTCTTCCTGTGTATCTTATTTCTAGAAACTACTTGTTAAAAAGTACCCTTGTTTGCTTTTCTTTTTGTTGTTGTCCTTCTGTTTTCCTTTTCAAAATGTATGTTCTTTGTTGATTCTCTGTGAATTTATTATGTTAGGTGCAATGTGTGCTTTGAGCTTTAATAAAGTTTCTTTTACGAAAGAGGGTGCCCTTGCATTGGGAGCATAGATGTTCAGGATTGAGAGTTCTTCTTGTTGTAATTTTCCTTTGACCAGCAAGAAGTGTCCCTCAGAGTCTCTTTTGATGACTTTGGGTTGAAAGTCAATTTTATCTGATATTAAAATGGCTACTCCACTTGTTTCCTGAGACCATTTGCTTGTAAAATTGTCTTCCAGCCTTTTACTCTAAGGTAGTGTTTGTCTTTGACCCTTAGGTGTGTTTCCTGTAAGCAGCAAAATGTAGGGTCCTGTTGACATATCCAGTCAGTTAGTCTATGTCTTTTTATTGGGGCATTGAGTCCATTGATGCTAAGAGATATTAAGGAATAGTGATTGTTACTCTCTGTCATGTTTGACGTTATTTTTTTAAATTTGATTGGTTAACTTCTTTTGGGTTTGATGAAAGGTTACTATCTTGCTTTTTCCAGGGTGAAGTTTCCCTCCTTGTATTGGTGTTTTCCTCCTATTATCCTTTGTAGAGCTGGGTTTGTGGACAGATATTGGGTAAACTTGGTTTTGTCATGGAATATCTTAGTTTCTCCATCTACGGTGATTGAGAGTTTTGCTGGATATAGTAGTTTTGGCTGGCATTTGTGTTCTCTTAGAGTCTTCATGAGATCAGCCCAGGATCTTCTAGCCTTCATAGTCTCAGGTGAAAAGTCTTCTGTGATTCTGATAGGTCTTCCTTTATATGTTACATGGCCTTTTTCTCTTACTGCCTTTAATATTCTTTCTTTGTTTAGTACATTTGGTGTTTTGATTATTATGTGACGGGAAGTATTTCTGTTCTGGTCCAGTCTGTTTGGAGTTCTGTAGGCTTCTTGTATATTCATGGGATGGGCATCTCTCTCTTTAGGTTAGGGAAGTTTTCTTCCATAATTTTATTGAAGATATTTGCTGGCCCTTTAACTTGTAAATCTTCACTCTCATCTATGCCTATAATCCTTAGGTTTGGTCTTCTCATTGTGTCCTGGATTTCCTGGATATTTTGGGTTACAAGCTTTTTGCTTTTTGCATTTTCTTTAACTGTTGAGTCCATGGTTTCTATGGTATCTTCAG
Source organism: Apodemus sylvaticus (assembly GCF_947179515.1). Taxonomy (NCBI): domain Eukaryota; kingdom Metazoa; phylum Chordata; class Mammalia; order Rodentia; family Muridae; genus Apodemus; species Apodemus sylvaticus. The sequence goes on from NC_067475.1 coordinate 154,571,123, forward strand.
CGTCTGAGATCCTTTCTTCTATCTCTTGTATTCTGTTGTTGATATTTGCATCTATGTCCACTGATTTCTTCCCAAGGCTTTCTATCTCCAAAGTTGTCTCCCTTTGAATATTCTTAGTTGTTTCTACTTCTGATTTTAGATCCTGCATTGTTTTGCTTAGCTCCTTCACTTGCTTGTTTGTGCTTTCCTGTAATTCTTTAAGAGATTTTTGTATTTCCTCTTTCATGACCTCAGCCTGTTGACCAAAGTTCTCCTGTATTTCTTTAAGTGTTTTTTGTGTTTCCTCATTATTGGCTGGAATACCCAAAACATAATCTACACATCAAATGAGGTACAAGAAGAAAGGAAGAGTGGCCCCTTGTTCTGGAAAGACTCAGTGAAGCAGTATTCAGCAAAACCAGAACAGGGAAGTGGGAACTGGTGGGTGGGAGGACAGGGGGAGAGAAGGGGGCTTACGGGACTTTCTGGGAGTGGGGGGCTAGGAAAGGGGAAATCATTTGAAATGTAAATAAAAAATATATCGAATAAAAAAAAAGAATGAAGATTTGTTGTTACAAATCTTGGGACACACTCTGGAACACAAGGAGCCGAAAGCATATTAGTGACCCTACTCACTGCAGTTATAAAAGTTTTTGCTATAGGTAAGGCAGAGATGCTGGAGCCATGGGTAAAAATGAGAGTTCAAAGTTCCTGTTACCTAAGAAAGCATTCTATAGACTATCATACAGGAAAATGATTCAAAGAAGTCAACGCTATACCTGACCCAGATTTCTCTAGGTAGTTATAGTTGAGAAAGAAGAACTAAGTAATAGCTTCATATTCTAATCAATGGCATGTATTTAACATGTGTAATATTCATAATACCATTGTAATAATATAAGACTATAAAAAACCCACAGGTATTGTACTCCTTGTAATTTGTCTCACATAGGAACCCAAAACAGTATTCTAGTCTGACCTTCACACAACTGTGTAGCATGTTCTGTCTTCCAAACCATGACAGTTATAGTGTAGAAGACCCTCAAGTAGTGGGATTATAGAACTGGCACTATACTCTTGCTTGAGAAATGCACCTGTTTATAAAGTTGCTATACATATCAAAGCAAAGGAAACTTATTGGCATGGAACATCTTTCTAGATGTTATAATCTTGTAAATACAAACCTATGAACCTTCAAATTGCATTCACTCTAAGTTTGTGCAGTTCTCCAAGTATTTACTGTATGTATCATTACATTTGTATAGCAGAAATGTTTTCCAAGCAGACATTCTTCAGCAAGGACACTAAGCTGATTTTCATATAAATCTGAATCAAGCAAGCTTCCTTGTATATTTCTAATAAAATCCCTTTGTAATGAAAAAACACAAGAAAATTAATGGCCAATGTACATTGTACAAAGTAATTTGAGAAAAATGTTTGTTTGTTTTTTTAAAGCAGTTTAGACAGGTGATTCTCAACTTGTATGTCACAACCCTTTTAGGGGTCACATGTCCTGGATATTAGATATTCCACACAGTACACATTTTAATTTATAACAGCAGCAAAATTTCAAGTATGAAATATCAGTGGAATGATGTCATGTTTAGGAATGACCACAGCATGATAAACTATATTACTGACACAGGACTAGGAAGGCTGAGAACCACTGGTTGAGACCCTATTTCATTCAGAGTTTCCCAGTCTATCACCAATGAGAATTCTGGCTCTAAAGTGTAAACTACAGGCAGGAGCCTATGTGTTCTTACCTAATTCTAGAATCATAGATGCAGTATCAATGAAATAACCCTACTTTCTGTTCTAATTGCCTTTCCTGGCATTCAGTCCACACTCATACCTTCAATCAGAGATCTGTACTCCACATCACAGCCTGAAGCTCTGTCTGTCTCAAAGGAGGCTAGCTCCTCTGCGGGACAACCAGATAGGAACCTATCATAATTGCTCTCTGAAAGGCTGTATGCAGCAGCTGACTAAAACAGATAAAGAATCCCACAGCCAACCATTGGTTGGAGCTCAGGGACTCTTATAGAAGAGTTGGGGAAAGGATTCAGGGTCCTGGTGGAGATAGGGAATCACAGGAAGACCAACAAAATCAACTAACCCGAACCATTGTGAACTATCAAGGTCTGACCACCAGCCAAAAAGTATACAGTAGCTGGATCATGACATATGGTACATATGTAGCAAATGTGCAGCTCAGTCTCCATGTGGGTCCCCCAATATGTGCAACAGGGGCTATCCCTATAGCTGTTGACTGTCTGTGGAAACCAAATACCCAACTGGCCTCAGTAGAAGAAGTTTGTTAATCATGAAGACAGTTGGTGTGCCAGGGCGCCAGGATTTCACATGGGGGCCCTAACCCACTCACAGGATAAGGGAAGACATGCTGTGAAGGGTGAAGCGGTAGGGTGAAGCATTCAAGGTGTAAAATGAATAAATATATAAATGAATATATAAATTGGTAATAATAATAATAGTAAAAGTAAAAGAAGAAATATAAACAGTACCTATAAAAAAATCAACAAAACTAACAAACAAAAACGAAAGTACTCTTCCTGAAAATAAACAACCATCAGAAAATTTCAGGGCCAGAAAATACCTGATTCTGATTACATAATTGGGTGAATTTGTACTTTCATTTCAGAGAGTAAAGTTGTAATATACATGTACACCTCTGCATACAGGCCCACCTGGAATAATGGTGAACTTTCTTATTGAGCACCCTGTTTTACATGTGCAACATCTCACAATTTCATATTCATTCCTTAAAATGTATAAATATTCAACTATTTAAATTAATTGTAAGCAGCAGCTTGTTTGAAGGGCAGAAAAGTGTCTTTGTTCATGAAATACCACAATTAATTTTCATGTTGTACTAAGGGTAGCAATTCAGACAAATGGAAGATTCCCAGGTGTTCCTGTATGTTTAAATTTCTTTGAAAGCACATGGCCACTTCCAGTTACTGATCTTCACTTTCCTCCCTGTGATGTGGTCCCTCGTTTCTGGTAATGAGAGCGAGACACACTTGGCATGCTCAGGGGCCAAGCGGGGATCATTTGCTACAATTGCCTAATGTTATTAAGCATGGCTACTCTCAGAACATTATCTTTTCTCTTGATGTCTAGGGCCTTAGCTCCCCAATCTATTGAGGGGCAATCTGGGATCATGGCTCAAATATAAATTAAAAAAAAAAAGATATTTGCTCTAAAGCTACTGACGCTCACTGGTCAGTTAATCATGATAGACTATTTAGAAGCAGGTTAGGCTAATTCTTCAATATTTTTCATGGGGTTAGGATGGCAATATCTGACAAAGATAAAAGTGCTGGTTCATTTTCTTGGTAGAGAAAGAAAACAATTTCATGTGTCTACTGGACATAGGGCAACATCCAATTCTCTCATAACCTTTTATAAGTCTCTGGTAGACAAGCTATTTTGTACTGTTGTAATTTATGAGGAATTGTTTTTTGTTAAGTATCATTTAAGGCATATATTTTCTAAAGCACATTTTTATCACTATTATTACGTTTTCTGTTATTAATTCACATGGTAATAGTATAAAGGCGAAATCAATGGGAATGATTGCAATGCCAAAGCAAAGTCAAACTTAAATAAAAGAATAACAACATTCAAGAGAAAGTGTTCACATGTGTATTTGTGATGAAGCTTTGAACTTCTCAGACAGTTACCTACCCTGCCTTTTATCCAGGGTCATGTGTCCATAGTTCAAGAAAACTATCATCATCAGGCAATCTCAAGGACAGTAAGCACATATGCATCTCTAGAGTAATGTTGAATGTTGGTGATGCAAAATACTGCCTTCCCTTTAAAACAGAAACTACTGTGAGCACAGATTCTTCATTCCAGTTAATGTGTTTTTCAGTATAAATCTTATCCCTCAGGGACAGTGTGATTTTTCTGATAAGAATCAGAATATTTGATCTGAATCTTGTCCATTTCCTGCAATTATGGACAATATGTCCTGTGTGGATTAAGTGCAGGCCTCTGTTATCACAGATCCAAACAGCTCAAGTACAAATATGTCTTTGAAGGTAAACCAGAGCCATGGCAATTATGGATGCATAGCTACAGCTGACAGGAATGAAGAAGACATTGAACTCTTCTTTTTTTTAGCTTCCAAATATATTTTCTTCCCTAATCCACTTTTCCCAATTTGATACATCAAGGTTTTCTTTGGATTAGATAATCTCCAAGATTGAATGACACTTCTAGTCACCAAAGCATTTTGGTGAATGGTCCTCTCTTACTTTTTCTTTTCTTCTATGAATATCTTTCTCAAGCATGCCATTCTAAGTTACTATTGGGATAGTTCTCTTTCAGAGATCAAATCACTATTTTACTTCCTGCATGTCCTGACCTCTAGTATGTATCCTAACATTTTTGTTTTTAAGAAAACATTCTTTTTCTCGACTAAACTACTAAGACTTTTATTTCCTTCATCAGCAACTTCTTTTTTTTCCACTATCTATATCTAAAGATGCCATCACATTTAAGAACCCAAGCAAATTTCAGCCATTGTTCCAAGGTTTCACTCTGTAAAATGACAACCATACACAGATTTAGTCCCTATTTTCTCTCATTTGAATTGGTTATATGATTACAGGCACTGATGACAAAAAAGATCAATATATAACAAAGAACAATGTGTATATCTAATTCATTGATAATATCAAAGAAAGGTCTACAAATATTTTTAATAATAAGATTTAGTAATCTCAGAGACAATGATATTAAGGTAGACTCTAGAGTAATATGGAGTCGTAGGGCACTGAAAGTATTGGTAGTTGGAGAATATGTGGGGTACTTCCAAAGATCCATTTCGTCCAACAAGCTGGTACGTTTGGATCTTTGCTGAAATCAGTGAAAAACATAGGAATGCTATTTCTTTTCACTTTATTTAATTTTTCTTTAAATTAGGAGACTCAAAATTCAGTAGGATTTATTTCTATATTATTTTCTTATTTCTGTTTAATTAGATAATTGCTTTATTTACATTTCAAATGGTGTCCCCTTTCCTTGTTACCACTCTGAAAAGCTTCCATCACTCCTCCGCCTCATGACTAACCTCCCCCTCCTTACCAACTCACCTTCCATTTTTCTGACCTAGTTTTCCATATACTGGGGCATAGAGCTTTCACTGGACCAATGGCCTCTCCTCTTATTTCTATTTTAAAAGGATCTTACCTTCATGAATACATTATCAATACATTCATCAGTTTGATGAAAAAATTACCTAGAACAAAGGTTCCCAGAAATTATGTGAAATAGGACAGATGCAGAAACCCAAAATGAAACTCACAAGTATAACTGAAGGCAGCATTCTTTCCAAGCAAACAATTGGTGGGAATTTATGAAATAGGTTGTTTTTATTGGTGCTGGAGTGGTTTGCAAAGTTGCTTACGGGGTTGTATACCCATTGCCTTCTTGGTTCTCTGAATCTAATCACAAAGGGAAATCATTATTTGTTGTAGTTGAAATCACTTAACCTATGCATGCCCTTCATATTTTATAGCCTGTATGTCTTATGTATCACCACAAATACACAGAAAATAACTATTCAGCATTATAACATTCATAATAATGACATTGCATGTAGGAATTAGAGTCCAGCAATAAAATAATACCAATTTTTTAGTCCACTGCTGTGACTTTATGACTGAGCAGCCATGGGCAACTGTAAATTAATAGCAGTATCTGCACTTCACAACACAACTTGCCTGACTACACTTCTATTATAGCCCTTGACTTTCTCCCCACGCCCTTGAACTGAGAGCTCTAATCTTAGATCATAGTATCTCTGCCTCCCATATGGGTATATTAGGCTATTTTTTAAGTCTTGCATAAAATAAAAGCATGGTGACACATGTCTTTATCACCAGATTTTAGAAACTGAGCCAAGGGAGTTTCTGTGAGTTTCAGGTCAGCTTGGTCTACAAAGGAAGTTCAAGGACATCCAGAGATTTTATGAAGAAAAAATCCAATTTGGTATTGAATTGCTGTTCTATGTTTTATACATATCAAAATTAATACTCTATATATCAAAGTAAGTGACATATCCTTAATTAATTACTTAATCTCATTTCTGGGATTTACATACATTCAGGGCCATTTGAAAGAAGTACCAAAATTTGAAGGAGATTTGTTACCATAGGAATTTATCTATAACACACAGGTGACATTTGCCTTCCCATCTTTTAATAAATTCTCCATTGCTGTTTGTTATAATTCATAGTTGCACTACTAAATGATTATAACTTTTAAGTTATGGTAGTAGAACATGTATACACACCTACAATTCCCTCATAGAGAAGAGGAGTCACTGGACTTATTGGTAGTGCGTAATGCTCAGGTGTGTATGTCCTTGAACTGGAACAGTTGCTGAGGCCATGTTCTGTTTCCTTTATGTTGTTGATGGTATATGGAGTATTCTGGGCACATGAGGCCCTTGCTCAATGTGGATAAAACTGTGATGTTTTGTACCAAACTGAAATCATGTCTATTCGGAAACTTTTAGAGAGTTTCAATCATAAATGTTACTGGAGTAATCTGTGATAAAACACGGCAAACACAGGGGGTCTCTGTCATTTTGCATGGTTGTAAACCACATTTTACTTATGAGTCTTTAAAATTAAGTAGTTCAAAATTCTCATAAAATTCAGTGTTTATAAAATTAAGATGAGATTTATTTCTTAGATGATTGTGAGATGAGATTTTCAAGAGTGATCATCACAGTACAAAACAATAAGAGGGGATGATTTCCAGTTTTCACCTCATGATGACAGGTATGTAACACATTCTGTCTGCTTGAGTAACTTTGCTTGCCTTTGACACACTAATGGCTGTGCATCCAAGTACATTGCCTTTATTTTATTGAGAAACCCACATTGAAAACAAGTAGAATTTCACACATTCTACGCTGATTACATCATAATTCAGTCTTGATTGCTGAAGCAAATACCCAGGATTTTTTTTTTTTCATCTTTTCACAGCATTTTCTTCCAATGAGTTTGTTGAAGGGTATTCCAATTCACAACTGACAAAAGACTGAGTTAGTGAGCTCAAATATCCATTTACATTTTTCTTATTTAAAATGTACCAATGATTCTTCCTCTACAGAGGAAAACCATTCGAAGGTGTACTTATTTTATAAAATGAAACAAAACCAAAAGCAAATCTATCATCAACCACCACAAAGTAACCCAGATACTCAGGATAATCCTTTAATAGTCCCATTGTAAAGAATTATCAAAGCTAGACTAATAGTTCATGCCTAATTACCTTATGGGCAATATCATTTGCCAGGACTTTATTGCAGTATCTAGGAAGGCATAAGATATATGCGGCTACAGGAACAGATAGATTGTAAGATGGCATTTGGTTAACAGAAGAATTTCTTGCAAGTTTATATAATATACAAAAAAGCTGTCCCAGAAGAACAGCATTTGGTTCTGTGAGTTTTTCTAAAAGACTGAACAAAGAGACAGTTATTTTAAAACAAGTTTCCTCAATTTGTAAATATGTAGAAAGGGGACAGAGTAATTGCATCTTATGTATGGACCTCCGTGATGAAACTGAAAGTAAGAATGTACACCTGAAATATTGCTTGAAATGTTTCCCCAGATTTGGGAAAAAATAACAAATTTAACTGCAATACAAAACTCATAATCACAAGCATGGTCCACTGTGACTCCCCAAGTCTCACTTCTGTTTTAAAATTTTTTCCATGTTTGTGAACAATTGAAAACATTTGCTGTCAGTCAGGATTTTTAGTGAATATTTCTGGGATATATAATCTCTTATATGTGTAAGCAAATATAATTTCTATTTTGTTAATATTATTCACAAATTTTGCCAGCCATTACCTCTGCACTGCTGCTAATTTCTCATTGTCATTGACCTTTTGGGGTACAGCAAGCCACTGGTCATATAATTGAGAAGTCAGCAGACTTCCTTTCTTAGTTTAAAGAAATTCCGTATAAAGAAAGAAAAACTGTTTTGCAGATAAAATAAAGTATGGAGATTACACAAAATGCAGTCAACTTTATCATATGATAAGTTCCAACTTCCTTTACAACTACCCAAATTTCCCAAGTTAAAATGTTGACTGAGAAGTAGGGCCAATAAGTTTTGTCCATCAAAACAGGAAAACTAAGATTAGATATTCTGGACTGCTTAGATTGCAGAAAAAAAAAAAAATCTCTCCTTAGGCCAAAGGCCTCTAGTGAACAGCTGAGCAAACTAGCACATCGAGATCAATACCTCAGGTCAAATACTGTTTTAAATGACAAAAAATACAGTTACGATAACTACAACAAAGACAACCATATTAAGTTATTATCTAACTTCTGAAGGGCCGAAAATCATGTCTATTACTGGAAGCATGGGATCACATGAAGCCATGGCTCTTAGAGAAGGTCCTATTAACATTTCTCTAAACAAGCGTGATTCTCAACACTGTTCTGAATATTTAAGTAATTAATAGCTGTAGATGATAGAATAAATTCATTTAAAGAAAATATGTTATACTGAACTATGATTCTGAAATAAGCAATCATTGTGATGGGAAATATACAAATCTTCAATGCTGTCTGACCTCCCTGTGGATGACACTTTCTGACTCTATTCAGTAAACCATATGCATTTTAAAAGTCTCCTATGATTTTGGCATGTTCGTCTCTAAGGTTCACGTTGTTAATGAAGCTGAATTTTCACATATTCCTTTGATAGGTTAAAAAAGATTAAAGTATTGAGAATATTTGTGAATGAATATACATTTCACAATGTTTTGTAGAAAACTCCTCCTTTTCTTGGTCAGATATTATTACTGATATTTAACATCTATCTATCTATCATTTATCATATCACATATATTTTGATGAAAATCGTGTATTTAAGAAAGACACGTATGGTTCTATAATTGTTAAAATAATGTATTTTTAAAGCCAAAATATTGAAGGACCTGAAATGTACTTGTCCCTTAGTCAGTTACAGCATGAGCCTTTATTATATCATCACAATGGCCTGTCAACCTGACTGCCAAAGCATCCTCAGACTTCAGTGGTTGGTTTACCAGCTATAGTCTTCAGTTTGGTATTTATGCCAGGAAGAAAGTGATAGCTTCACATTCATTATTGGTCCTCAATTTCAGGCTCCACTGTAAAGGTATGTATGTAATAACTAATTTGATTCCTATGATAGCCTAATGGAATCAGGAAGTGTTCAACCTTGATTTTCTGCCTCTTGTAAGCTAGCTTTAAACTTGGCTGTGGTTTCATGAAAAGGTTCTCATTATCAATATTTAGTACCAATCCCTTAAAGAAACAAAGTCATCACATAAGGAATAGTATGCTTTTAGCTTCCAGAAGAGTACTTTCTAGAAGCCTTCAAAAACTAGGGAAATATCAGGACAGGGAAGCTGGAGGGGGTTGATTGGGAAACAGGAAGAGGGAAGAGGGTTTATGGGACTTTCAGGAGGGGAAAGCAGGAAAGGGGAAATCATTTGAAATGTAAATAAAGAATATATCTAATAAAAAAAGAAAGAAATTAAACTCTTAAATCATCAAAAAGAAGCATACCTGTACATAGTATTTGTTATACAAATAAATGTAATTGTATGGTGAAATTATATAATTATTATGTATAATTTAAGCGCTTCTGTCCTGTTATTCAATGAATAGGCCAAGTTTTAGGTTTTCTAGTTTTAGTCTATTAAAAAATTATTAGCAAAAGTAAAAAAAAAAAATACCTATCCTGGATTTGAGAGAGGATTATTTTCTAGAATATTTTCTTGTTTTACACATCATGAGCACAAACTTTTATTGTAATCTGGTCAGACTTCAACCTAAAATGTATGAATTCTCTGGTTTTCAGCAAATTGTTATTTTTCCTATATATATTGTGGTTTTTAAAGTTTCAAATATTTTAATGTTCACTCAGATAGAAAGAAATCACTTTCCACTCACTTCCAAGTATTTCATTTAGTTTTAATTTTTAATACCATTAAACTGAATTGGTATTATTTTTGTAAAATATCTTTACATTATTGATTGATGTAAAGATGTGTTATGATAACTATTGGCTGTTGTTACTTCTAACTCTTTGTATCTCACGGGGCTTAAATGCTTTCTACGTAAAAGCTGGTGTCTCTCTACATATTCTTTGAAAGATATATGTTTTAGGCAGCATTATAATACTTAATATGTGTTTTAGTATTCAAATTGTATGCAGGGAACAGCAAAGAAACCATCAAAGAATAGCTATGAATCCATATGTCTATTGATCTATCATCCATCAGTCTTTATAGTCTGTCTCTCACCTATATACCGTTCATACACATAAGTATAGTTGTGAAAATTTGTTATTCCTTACAAAGACTTATGGTTCATTAATGGTTTGAAAAACAATTTTGAAGCCACAAAGTACAAGTAAGGGAAATGCATGTGTCTCTTTGTCAGATGGCATGAGCCATAAACAATTGACATTCTTTTTTTTTTTAATTTTTTTTATTCGATATAATTTATTTACATTTCAAATGATTTCCCCTTTTCTAGCCCCCCTACTCCCTGAAAGTCCCGTAAGCCCCCTTCTCTTCCCCTGTCCTCCCACCCACCCCTTCCCACTTCCCCGTTCTGATTTTGCCGAATACTTTTTCACTGAGTCTTTCCAGAACCAGGGGCCACTCCTCCTTTCTTCTTGTACCTCATTTGATGTGTGGATTATGTTTTGGGTATTCTAGTTTTCTAGGTTAATATCCACTTATTAGTGAGTGCATACCAGGATTCACCTTTTGAGTCTGGATTACCTCACTTAGTATGATGTTCTCTAGCTCCATCCATTTGCCTAAGAATTTCATGAATTCATTGTTTCTAATGGCTGAATAGTACTCCATTGTGTAGATATACCACATTTTTTGCATCCACTCTTCTGTTGAGGGATACCTGGGTTCTTTCCAGCATCTGGCAATTATAAATAGGGCTGCTATGACCATAGTAGAGCATGTATCCTTATTACATGGTGGGGAGTCCTCTGGGTATATGGCCAGGAGTGGTATAGCAGGATCTTCTGGAAGTGAGGTGCCCAGTTTTCGGAGGAACCGCCAGACTGATTTCCAGAGTGGTTGTACCAATTTGCAACCCCACCAGCAGTGGAGGAGTGTTCCACTTTATCCACACCCTCTCCAACACCTGCTGTGTCCTGAATTTTTTTTTTTTGCAGTGATACAAAGGACTTTATTTTAGAAGTGGGTGCAAAAGAGAAAGATCTGTTGGAGAGAGCTGGGCATATACAGAACCTATCAAAAGACTTGGTGGGCAGATGCTTTTTTTTTTTTTTTTTTTTTTTAGGTATCTTTCTTTTTTTTTAATTTTTTTAATTTGATATAATTTATTTACATTTCAAATGATTTCCCTTTTCTAGCCCCCCCACTCCCCGAAAGTCCCGTAAGCCCCCTTCTCTTCCCCTGTCCTCCCACCCACCCCTTCCCACTTCCCCATTCTGGTTTTGCCGAATACTGTTTCACTGAGTCTTTCCAGAACCAGGGGCCACTCCTCCTTTCTTCTTGTACCTCATTTGATGTGTGGATTATGTTTTGGGTATTCCAGTTTTCTAGGTTAATATCCACTTATTAGTGAGTGCATACCATGATTCACCTTTTGAGTCTGGGTTACCTCACTTAGTATGATATTCTCTAGCTCCATCCATTTGCCTAAGAATTTCATGAATTCATTGTTTCTAATGGCTGAATAGTACTCCATTGTGTAGATATACCACATTTTTTGCATCCACTCTTCTGTTGAGGGATACCTGGGTTCTTTCCAGCATCTGGCAATTATAAATAGGGCTGCTATGAACATAGTAGAGCATGTATCCTTATTACATGGTGGGGAGTCTTCTGGGTATATGCCCAGGAGTGGTATAGCAGGATCTTCTGGAAGTGAGGTGCCCAGTTTTCGGAGGAACCGCCAGACTGCTTTCCAGAGTGGTTGTACCAATTTGCAACCCCACCAGCAGTGGAGGAGTGTTCCTCTTTCTCCACACCCTCTCCAACACCTGCTGTCTCCTGAATTTTTAATCTTTGCCATTCTGACTGGTGTAAGATGAAATCTTAGGGTTGTTTTGATTTGCATTTCCCTAATGACTAATGAAGTTGAGCATTTTTTAAGATGCTTCTCCGCCATCCAAAGTTCTTCAGGTGAGAATTCTTTGTTTAACTCTGTACCCCATTTTTTAATAGGGTTGTTTGGTTTTCTGGAGTCTAACTTCTTGAGTTCTTTATATATATTGGATATTAGCCCTCTATCTGATGTAGGATTGGTGAAGATCTTTTCCCAATTTGTTGGTTGCCGATTTGTCCTCTTGATGGTGTCCTTTGCCTTACAGAAACTTTGTAATTTTATGAGGTCCCAGATTGTGTCTGTGGACCAGATGGAACCCGTGTGCACCCCCAGTGAGCGCCGCTGGTGTATGCTGCTGTGACCTCCCCTGTGTTCTGCTCACTCTGCTGGGCAGCCGATCCCCCAACCGGGCTGGCACACACAAGGTTAGCCTGGCCGCCCAGGCCCTGAGTCCAGGCAAAAGCCTGGCAGACCAAGGTCCAAGCAAAGTTCCCCTAGGGCTATGACTGTTAATTGGGTCTGCCAGGTGACCTGGATGGCGGGCGTGTGCGCCCACACTCCCTGAAATAGCCAGGAGAGTCTGCTGTGCTAAAAACCTCCTGGGCGGGTTGACTCACAGATGGCCCACCAGCTGCCCAGTTCTTGGGGTCAGTCCTGTGCCTTTTGGGGCCTAGACCCCTGCTTTGTTAGCCTCAGGCTATGCCTGTTAAGGGTCTGCCTGCCAGAGCTCTCTGTCGTCCTGCAGGCAAAATGGCAGTGCGCGCGCGCAGGCCCGGGCAAAAAACCTCCTGGCTGGGTTGGCACCCCAATGGCCACCCGAACAGCCCAGGGCCTGGGTGCAGGCCAATGCCCGTCGGGCTTAGACCCCCGTGGTGTTGGCGTCGGATTATGTTTGTGTACCTCAGTCTGTCCCATCTCTGGAGTCTGAAACCAAGATGGAGATGAGCCTCTCCTGACTGGCGGGAGGCCGAGTTCTGAAGTGGTTTCAGTGCAGCTAAAGGCGCCGCACAACCTCAGCTGCTTGCCGCCCGGCTGGTCAGTGAAGGTCAGTGGTCGTGGGCGCAGGGCCTAACTGGACCCTGTGTCGCCTTAGTTCCACTGCTGATGGCCCTTCAGCTGGACCAGCCACTGCTGCACTGCCGCTGCCAACTATTGACATTCTAATGGTCCTTCGGCCTGACTACTACAGAGGCCTGAAAATGCAATAGTTTGTCTTCCAACTGTAGTCACCAATTTGGTGTTCAGGAGCAGGAAAGGAAAATAAAATTTCAAGTCCATTGAATGGTTTTCCCTTCCAGGCTCCACAGAAAAGGTATTTTTATTACTAATTTGAATCTCATGATAGACTAATTGTATCAGGACGTGTTCTCTCTTGACTCCTCCAGATCATATGAACTATCTCTCAAATCAGCAGTGGTTTCTTGAAAAGGTAGTCATTGGAATATTCAGTACCAATGTTCTGTAGAAACAGCATCATTATGTGAGGAGAAGTGTGCTTTGAGCATAGAGGAGAACAGTTTTCTGTAAATCTTAAAAAAAAAAAAATCTGTCCAAGTTAGGAGTGAGGATTTCTTTTTATTGCAACCCATTTGTTTTAGCCACCATGAATACAAAGATTTTTAAAAAGAATTTGTTCTGACTTTCCTGACCAGACCCCAAATCTCTGGTTTTCTTCAAATTGTTATAGTTTCCAACACGTACTGTGTTCATGGAATCTATTTCTGGGTATTTGAACATTAATTCAGATTAGACAGGAACTACTTTCCAGACATGTTCATTTACTTTCAATTTGTTGATCATGAAACTGAGCTGGTATTATTTTTTAATATACCATTCCACTATTGTTTGAAGTATGTGATGACAACCATTGACTGCTGTTCCTCTTGCCTTCGAATCTCACACTTCTTAAATCTTTCTAAATAGAAGCTGATTTCTCTGCATGTTCTTTAAAAGATATTATATTTTGAGCAGAGTAATATTGACTTAATATATTTTAATATTTGTATTGTATGAGTAGTATAAAGAAACTACAAAAAAAAGTTGCCAATCCATTGTTATAGGGAAGAAGGTTATTCTGGATAAGATAAAAATGTTCAGAGGCCCTGAAGGTGTTTAGAGCAGAGACAAACTTCATTTTACCAATACTGTCTAAGAGAGAACAGAGAATATCAGCATAGAAAATTGGAGAAAAATGATGGAGGGAGAGATGTATTGTCTTCCTAAAGAAAATGGGGCTTCTGTAACATTTTGGGAATTAGCTTAGTGCAGAAGCTGATGGAGATCTTTGGGAAGGAACAGAAATCTAATGGAAATGTATAAAAATTAATTTTACTTCCTGTTCAGATAGCAGGAACCCTCAGTGTGGCTACTGGCAATCCTGATAGAAGTCACAAGTCAGTGGATGGCCATATGTTTCTTTTGCCAAAGGCAATGGAAATGACTCTTTATCCTAAAGTTGTTTTTTCACTAATTTTTGATTAATACTAATTTTGATTTTGAGCTTTATGTTTGTTTGTTTCTTTTTTTGAGATCTTTTTCTTAAATAGTCTATATTCTTTGTTTACATTCCAAACAATTTTCCCTTTCCTGGTTCCCTGCTCCCCATAAATCCCATAAGCCCTCTTAGCTCTGCCTATTCCCTAATCAACCCCTCCCACTTCTCTGTCCTGGTAATCCCCTACATTGCTGCATCAAGCATTTCCAGGACCAGGGCCCTCTCCTTCCTTCTTCTTGGGAATCATTTGATATGTGAATTATGTCTTGGGTATTCAGAGCTTCTGGGCTAATATCCACTTATCAGTGACTGCATTCCATGTATGTTCTTTTGTGATTGGGTTACCTCACTTAGGATGATATTTTCCAGTTCCAACCATTTGCCTAAGAATTTCATGAATTCATTGTTTTTAATTGCTGAGTGATATTCCATTGTGTAAATGTACCATATTTTCTTTATCCATTCCTCCATTGAGGGACATCTGGGTTCTTTCCAGCTTCTGGCTATTATAAATAGGGCTGCTATGAACAAAGTGGAGCATGTGTCCTTGTTGCATGCCGGGGAATCCTCTGGGTATATGCCTACGAGTGGTATAACAGGGTCCTCCATAAGTGTCATGCCCAGTTTTTTGAGGAACCGCCAGACTGATTTCCAGAGTGGCTTGTACCAGCTTGCAATCCCACTAGCAGCGGAGGAGTGTTCCTCTTTTCCCACATCCTCGCCAACACCTGTTGTCTAGTGAGTTTTTAATCTTAGCCATTCTGACTGGTGTGTGATGAAATCTCAGGGTTGTTTTGAATTGCATTTCCCTAATGACTAATGATGTTGAACATTTCTTAAGGTGCTTCTCAGCCATTTGAACTTCTTCAGGTGAAAATTCTTTCTTTAGCTCTGTTCACCATCTTTTAATAGGGTATTTGGTTCCTTAGGGTCTAACTTCTTCAGTTCTTTGTATATATTGGATATTAGCCCTCTGTCGGATGTTGGGTTGGTGAAGATCTTTTCCCAATTTGTTGGTTGCCGTTTTCTTCTTTTGACAGTGTCCTTTGCCTATCAGAAACTTTGTAATTTTATGAGGTCCCATTTGTCAGTTCTTGATTTTAGAGCATAAGCTATTGGTATTCTGTTCAGGAACTTTTCCTCTGTGCCCATGTCCTCAAGGGTCTTTCCCAGTTTCTTTTCTATTAGTTTCATTGTGTCTGCTTTTATGTGGAGGTCCTTGATCGATTTGGAGTTGAGCTTAGTAGAAAGATATAAGAATCAATCGATTTGCACTTTTTTTTATTATTCTTTTTTTTTATTCGATATAATTTATTTACATTTCAAATGATTTCCCCTTTTCTAGCCAGCCCCCCCACTCCCCGAAAGTCCCGTAAGCCCCCTTCTCTTCCCCTGTCCTCCCTCCCACCCCTTCCCAGTTCCCCGTTCTGGTTTTGCCAAATACTGTTTCACTGAGTCTTTCCAGAACCAGGGACCACTCCTGCTTTCTTCTTGTATCTCATTTGATGTGTGGATTATGTTTTGGGTATTCCAGTTTTCTAGGTTAATAACCACTTATTAGTGAGTGCATACCATGATTCACCTTTTGAGTCTGGGTTACCTCACTTAGTATGATGTTCTCTAGCTCCATCCATTTGCCTAAGAATTTCATGAATTCATTGTTTCTAATGGCTGAATAGTACTCCATTGTGTAGATATACCACATTTTTTGCATCCACTCTTCTGTTGAGGGATACCTGGGTTCTTTCCAGCATCTGGCAATTATAAATAGGGCTGCTATGAACATAGTAGAGCATGTATCCTTATTACATGGTGGGGAATCCTCTGGGTATATGCCCAGGAGTGGTATAGCAGGATCTTCTGGAAGTGAGGTGCCCAGTTTTCGGAGGAACCGCCAGACTGCTTTCCAGAGTGGTTGTACCAATTTGCAACCCCACCAGCAGTGGAGGAGTGTTCCTCTTTCTCCAACACCCTCTCCAACACCTGCTGTCTCCTGAATTTTTAATCTTAGCCATTCTGACTGGTGTAAGATGAAATCTTAGAGTTGTTTTGATTTGCATTTCCCTAATGACTAATGAAGTTGAGCATTTTTTAAGATGCTTCTCCGCCATCCGAAGTTCTTCAGGTGAGAATTCTTTGTTTAACTCTGTACCCCATTTTTTAATAGGGTTGTTTGGTTTTCTGGAGTCTAACTTCTTGAGTTCTTTATATATATTGGATATTAGCCCTCTATCTGATGTAGGATTGGTGAAGATCTTTTCCCAATTTGTTGGTTGCCGATCTGTCCTCTTGATGGTGTCCTTTGCCTTACAGAAACTCTGTAACCTTATGAGGTCCCATTTGTCAATTCTTGCTCTTAGAGCATACGCTATTGGTGTTCTGTTCAGAAACTTTCTCCCTGTACCGATGTCCTCAAGGGTCTTCCCCAGTTTCTTTTCTATTAGCTTCAGAGTGTCTGGCTTTATGTGGAGGTCCTTGATCCATTTGGATTTGAGCTTAGTACAAGGAGACAAGGATGGATCAATTCGCAATCTTCTGCATGCTGACCTCCAGTTGAACCAGCACCATTTGTTAAAAAGGCTATCTTTTTTCCATTGGATGTTTTCAGCCTCTTTGTCGAGGATCAAGTGGCCATAGGTGTGTGGGTTCATTTCTGGATCTTCAATCCTGTTCCATTGATCCTCCTGCCTGTCACTGTACCAATACCATGCAGTTTTTAACACTATAAAATTCTTGCCAACCGAATCCAAGAACACATCAAAACGATCATCCACCATGATCAAGTAGGCTTTATCCCGGGAATGCAGGGTTGGTTCAATATACAGAAATCCATCAATACAATCCACTACATAAACAAACTCAAAGAACAAAACCACATGGTCATTTCATTGGATGCTGAAAAAGCATTTGACAAAATTCAGCATCCTTTCATGCTTAAAGTCTTGGAGAGAACAGGAATTCAAGGCCCATACCTAAACATAGTAAAAGCAATATACAGCAAACCGGTAGCCAGCATCAAACTAAACGGAGAGAAACTTGAAGCAATCCCACTGAAATCAGGGACCAGACAAGGCTGCCCCCTTTCTCCTTATCTTTTCAATATTGTACTTGAGGTACTAGCTCGGGCAATTCGACAACATAAGGAGGTCAAAGGGATACAAATTGGAAAGGAGGAAGTCAAACTATCATTATTTGCAGACGACATGATCGTCTACCTAAGTGACCCAAAGAACTCCACTAGAGAGCTCCTACAGCTGATAAACAACTTCAGCAAAGTGGCAGGTTATAAAATCAACTCAAGCAAATCAGTGGCCTTCCTATACTCAAAGGATAAGCAGGCTGAGAAAGAAATTAGGGAAATGACCCCCTTCACAATAGCCACAAACAGTATAAAGTATCTTGGGGTGACTCTTACCAAACATGCGAAAGATCTGTATGACAAGAACTTCAAGACTCTGAAGAAGGAAATGGAAGAAGACCTCAAAAAATGGGAAAACCTCCCATGCTCATGGATCGGTAGAATCAATATAGTTAAAATGGCCATTTTGCCTAAAGCACTATACAGATTCAATGCAATACCCATCAAAATCCCAACTCAATTCTTCAAAGAGTTAGAAAGAGCAATTATCAAATTCATCTGGAACAACAAAAAACCCAGGATAGCTAAAACTATTCTCAGCAACAAAAGAAAATCTGGGGGAATCAGTATCCCTGACCTCAAGCAATACTACAGAGCAATAGTGTTAAAAACTGCGATTTGCACTTTTTGCATGCTGACATCCAGTTGAACCAACACCATTTGTTGAAAAGGCTTTTTTTTTTTTTTTTTTTAGGTGTGGCCCCGAATAAGACTTTATTTACATGAACAAGTGGTAGGTCAGATTTTGCTGAGGCCAAATCATCTGCCTCTGGATACATACAAATAAAAGGACTGGAGTGGGACAAAATGAGAGTTTTTATCCTTCATTATAGAGATGTATCCTCATTTATCTTAGTTTTCTTTCTTAACATCAAAACAAGAAAGGGTTCGTGAAATCCAGTTTTCAGGGCTCCGAGTGCTGATACAGATAGTGAATATAAAACTCCTTTGAAGCTTTAGAGCATTATTTATGATTAAAGTATATAAGACTCATCCCAGAAAACTTTTATCCCATTTGTCTTTTTTTATCAAACATGTTTGTTTTAAAATTTTGATATTCAAAATTATAGTTTGGGTAGTTTTTTTATTGGATATATTCTTCATTTACATTTCAAATGATTTCCCCCTTTCCTTGATTCTCCCCTCCCCGCAAGTCCCATAAGCCCTTTTCCCTCTCCCTGTTCCCCCATCCACCCCTTCCCACTTCCCTGTTCTGGTATTGCCCTACACGGCTATACTGAGCCTTTCCAGAACCAAGGGCCACTCTTTCCTTCTTCTTGGACATCATTTGATATGTGGATTGTGTCTTGGGTATTCCAAGCTTCTAGGTTAATATCCACTTATCAGTGAGTGCATACCATGAGGGTTATCTCACTTAGGATGATGTTCTCCAGCTCCATCCATATATTTAAAAATTTCATCAATTCATGGTTTCTAATGGCTGAATAGCACTCCGTTGTGTATATATACCACATTTTTTTGTATCCATTCCTCTGTTGAGGGATATCTGGGTTCCTTCCAGCTTCTGGCTATTATAAATAGGGCTGCTATGAACATCGTAGATCCTGTAATGTAGCCATATTACATGCTGGGGAATCCTCTGGGTATATGCTCATGAGTGGTATAACAGGGTCCTCCACAAGTGTCATGCCCAGTTTTCTGAGGAGCCACCAGACTGATTTCCAGAGTCGTTGTACCAGCTTGCAATCCTATCAGCAGTGGATTAGTGTTCCTCTTTTTCCACATCCTCGCCAACACCTGCTGTCTACTGAGTTTTTAATTTTAGCCATTCTGTTGGTGTGAGGTGAAATCTCAGGGTTGTTTTGATTTGCATTTCCCTAATGACTAATGATGTTGAACATTTCTTAAGGTGCTTCTCAATCATCTGAAGTTCTTCAGGTGAAAATCCTTTGTTTAGCTCTCTATGCCATTTTTAATAGGGTTATTTGTTTGTTTTTTTTTTTTGAGTTCTTTGTATATATTTGATATTAGCCATCTGTCAGATGTAGGGTTAGTGAAGATCTTCTACCAATATGTTGGTTGCCGTTTTGTCCTTTTGAAGGTGTCCTTTGCCTTACAAAAACTTTGCAAATTCATGAGGTCCCATTTGCCAATTCTTGATTTTAGAGCAGAAGCTATTGGTGTTCTGTTCAGGAACTTTCTCCCTGTGCCCATGTCCTCAAGAGATTTCCACAGTTTCTTTTCTATTAGATTCATTGTGTCTGGCTTTTTGTGGAAGTTCTTGATCCACTTGGAGTTGAGCTTTGTATAAGGAGATAAGAATGGATCAATTTGCATTCTTCTGCATGCTGACCTCCAATTGAACTAGCAACATTTGTTGAAAATGCTATCTTTTTTCCACTGGATATTTTCAGCTCCTTTGTCGAAGATCAAGTGACCATAGGTGTGTGGGTTCATTTCTGGGTCTTCAACCCTATTCCATTGATCCACCTGTCACTGTACCAATACCATGCTGTTTTTTTTTTTTTTAAACACTATTGCTCTGTAGTATTGCTTGAGGTCCGGGATACTGGTTCTTTTACTGTTGAGAATAGATTTAGCTATCCTGGGTTTTTTGTTATTCCAGATGAATTTGAGAATTGCTCTTTCTAACTCTATAAAGAACTGAGTTGGGATTTTGATGGGGATTGCAATGAATCTGTATATTACTTTTGGCAAGATGGCCATTTTTACTATATTAATCCTGACAATCCATGAGAATGGAAGGTTTTTCCATTTTCTAAGCTCTTTTTCGATTTCCTTCTTCAGAGATCTGAAGTTCTTGTCATTAAGATCTTTTACTAGTTTGGTTAGCATCACACCAAGATAATTTATATTATTTGTGGCTATTGTGAAGGTTGTCATTTCCCTAATTTCTTTCTCAGCATGCTTATCATTTGAGTATATGAAGGCTATTGATATTCTTGAGTTGATTTTATAACCAGCCACTTTGCTGAAGTTGTTTATCAGCTGTAGGAGTTCTCTGGTGGAGTTTTTTGTGTCAATTAAGTATACTATCCTATCATCTACTAATAGTGATAGTTTGAATGCTTCCTTTTCAATTTGTATCCCTTTGGCCTCCTTACATTGTCTAATTGCTCTAGCTAAAACTTCAAGTACTATATTGAAAAGATATGGAGAGAGGGGGCAGGCTTGTCTAGTGCCTGATTTTATTGGGAGTGTTTCAAGTTTCTCTCCACTTAGTTTGATGTTGGCTCCCTGTTTGCTATATATTGCTTTTACTATGTTTAGGTATGTGCCTTGAATTCCTGCTCTTTCCAAGACTTTTAGCATGAAAGGATGCTGAATTTTGTCAAATGCTTTTTCAGCATCTAATGAAATGACCATGTGTTTTTTTTTCTCTGAGTTTATTTATGTAATGGATTGCATTGATGGATTTCCATATATTGAACCAACCCTGCATTCCTGGGATGAAGCCTACTTGATCAATGGTGAATGATCTTTTTGATATGTTCTTGAATTCAGTTGGCAAGAATTTTCTTGAGTATTTTTGCATCGCTATTCATAAGGGAATTTTGTCTGAAGTTCTCTTTCTTTGTTGGATCTTTATGTTTTTTGGTATCAGCGTAATTGTGGCTTCATGGAACGAGTTGGATAGTGTTCCTTTTGTTTCTATTTTGTGGAATCATTTGATGAGTATTGGTGTTAGGACTTCTTTGAAGGTCTGATGGAATTCTGCACTAAAACCATCTGGTCCTGTGCTTTTTTTTGGTTAGAATACCTTCAATGACAACTTCTATTTCCCTAGGGGTTATGGGACTGTTTATATGATCTATTTGATCCTGATTTAAATTGGGTGTTTGGTATCTGTCTAGGAAATTGTCCCTTTCCTCCAGATTTTTCAGTTGTCTTGAGTATAGGCTTTTGTGGTAGGATCTGATGATTTTTTTTAATTTTATCAGTTTCTGTTGTTATATATCCCCTTTCATTTTTAATTTTGTTAATTTGGATATTGTCTCTGTGCCCTCTGGTTAGTCTGGCTTAGGGTTAATCTATCTTGGTGATTCTCTCAAAGAACCAGCTCCTAGTTTTGTTGATTTGTTGTTTGGTTCTCTTTGTTTCTACTTGATTGATTTTAAAGATTTCTTCTCTTCTACTCCTCTTGTGTGAATTATCTTCTTTTTGTTCCAGGTATTTCAGGTGTGCTCTTAAGCTGCTAGTCTTTGCTCTCTGCAGTTTCTTTTTGGAGGCACTCAGGGCTTTGCACTGCTTTCATTGTATCCCATAAATAAAATAAATTCTAAATAAAAAGTCTTTGATTTCTTTCTTTATTTCTTCCTTGACCAAGGTATCATTGAGTAGAATATTGTTAAGCTTCCATGTGTATGTGAGCTTTCTGGGTTTGTTTGGTTTTGGTTTTTGTTTTTGTTTTTGCTGTTGAAGACCACTCTTACTCCATAGTGATCTGATAGAAGGCATGGGATTAATTTGAACTTCTTATATCTGTTGAGGTCTGTCTTGTGACCAATTATATGGTCAGTTTTGGAGAAGGTACCATGAGGTGCTTAGAAAAACGTATACTCTTTTGCTTTAGGATTAAATGTTATATATATGTTAAATCCAGTTGGTCCAAAGCTTCAATTAGTTTAACTGTGTCCATGTTTAGCTTCTGTTTCCTGGTCAGTCTATTGAGGAGAGTGAAGTGTCGAAGTCACCCACAATTATTGTGTTAGTTGTAATGTGTGCTTTGAGGTTTAGAAAAGTTTCTTTTACAAATGAGGGTGCCCTTGCATTTTAGCATAGATGTTCAGAACTGAGAGTTCTTCTTGCTGGATATTTGCTTTGACCAGTAAGAAATGCCCTTCCATGTGTCTTTTAATGACTTTAGGTTGAAAGTCAATTTTATCTGATATTAGAATGGCAACTCCAGCTTGTTTCCTGAGACCATTTGCTTGTAAAATTATTTTCCAGCCTTTTATTCTGAGGTAGTGTTTGTCTTTGATACTGAGGTGTGTTTCCTGTATGCAGCAAAATGTAGGGTCCTGTTTACATATCCAGTCTGTTAGTCTATGTCTTTTTATTGGGGAATTGAGTCCATTGATATTAAGAGATATTAAGGAATAGTGATTACTTCTTCCTGTCATTTTTGAGGTTATTTTTATATTTGAGTGGTTATCTTCTTTTGGGTTTGATGAAAGAGTGTTACTATCTTGCTTTTTCCAGGGTGTACTTTCCATCCTTGTATTGGAGTTTTCCACCTACAATCCTTTTTAGGGCTGGGTTTGTGGAAAGATATTGTGTAAATTTGGTTTTGTCATGGAATATCTTGGTTTCTTCATCTATGGTGATTGAGAGTTAATCTTGACTGGCCTTTGTGTTCTCTTAGAGTCTGCATGAGATTTCCTTGATCTTCTAGCTTTCATGGTCTCTGGTGGAATTCTGGTGGAATTCTGATTAGTCTTTATATTTTACTTGGCCTTTTTCTCTTACTGGATTTAATATTCTTTCTTTGTTTAGTATATTTGGGGTTTTGATTATTATGTGATGGGAGATATTTCTGTTCTGGTTCAGTCTGTTTGGAATTCTGTAGTCTTCTTGTATGTTTATGGGTATCTATCTCTCTCTTTAAGTTAGGGAATTTTTCTTCCATAATTTTGTTGAAGATATTTGCTGGCCCTTTAAGTTGTAAATCTTCATTCTCATCTATATATGTAATTCTTAGGTTTGGACTTCTTATTGTGTCCTGGATTTCCTGGATGTTTTGGGTTACAAGCTTTTTACATTTTGCATTTTCTTTGACTCTTGAGTTAATGCTTTCTATGTAACTTTAGCACCTGGGATTCTTTCTTCTGTCTCTTGTATTCTGCTCTTGATATTTGCATCTATGGCCCCTGATTTCTTCCCAAGGTTTTCTATCTCCAAAATTGTCCCCCTTTGTGACTTTTTAGTCGTTTTGACTTCTGTTTTTAGATCCTGGATGGTTTTGCTCAGTTCCTTCGCTTGTTTGTTTGTGTTTTACCTTAATTTTTGAGATTTTGTGTTTCCTCTTTCCTGACTTAAGCCTGTTGACTCAAGTTCTCCTGCATTTCTGTAAGTGATTTTGCGGTTCCTCTTTATTCACTTCTATCTGTTGTCCCATATTCTCCTGAATATCTTTAAGTGATTTTTGTTTTTTCTTTGTAAGAGCTTCTACCTTTTGATTCATGTTCTCCTGTATTTCTTTAAGAGATTTATTTATGTCCTTGTCATCCTTTAATAGCATCATGAGATTTTATTCTAAATCCAAATCTTGTTTGTCTGGTGTGTTGGGGTATCCAGGACTTGCTGTTGTCAGAGAATTGTGTTCGGATGCTGCCCTATTGCCTTGATTTCTGTTAGGAATGTTCCTATGTTTGTCCTTTCTCATCTTTTATCTCTGGTATCAGTTGTCGTGTTGTCACTGGCTTGTGCTTGAACATCCTGTGAGTCTGTAAGGCTATTTCCGTACCTCTGGATGACTGGCTTTTCCCCTGACACAGATTGCTGATGGGCTGCCCTACTCTATGGTACCATTGGAGGTCTGGTGTGCCTTGACCCAAGTAATGTTGTGTTTGGGTTGTCTCTGTGTACCTGGAGTTGCTCCTGTCTGGTACATCTAGGTGCAAAGATGGTGGAGGCTACGGGGACCCCTTCCAAGTGTAGGTTACTTTGCAGGGCAAATGTCCCATGACAAGGCTGGTACACAGATGAGTGGCAGAGCTGCCCAGGCCTTTGGCTCAGGTAGAAGCATGGTGGGCTGTGTCCTGAGCAATGTTAAACTCGGGATATGTCTATGTACCTGGTGTTGCCTGTCTGGTCTGTCCAGGAGCAAAGATGTTCATCTGTTTCTAACCACCAGGAATCCATCTGTACTCTATCCTGAGCTGGGCCAATATTGGCATTTTAGAATATAAGGACTCCCTGAGAACTAACTAGATTTAATGTTTAGAAAAACCTGGCTATTTTTTTGACCTCAACATATATTAACTTACAAAGAGTAAAATATGTCATTTCAAAACATACATTTCACTCACATGTTTTCTTTACCATAATGTATCAGTCATTTGAAATCAGTCTTATGCACTAGAAAATTATTATGAAGAACTTTGCAGTTTGGTAGTCTTTTGCTATCTTAATTAGTACCATATACTTCCACAAATCAGTGAAACTGCACTGTTTGTTCAAGGCACAATTCATAACTATTCTGAAAATTCAATCATTTTAAAAACTCAGGCATTCTAATTTAATATGATCTTTGATTGTTATGTATCCAAAGTATACTATGTATTTAATTTCTAGATTCACAGATTATCTCCCATGTTGTTTCATTCTCAATTCTTTGTGCCACTAGGCATTAAAATATAAATGTTATTACATACTAATAAGCATGTAACCTCTTCTGTAGTTCTCAATGCTGTCTGACTTTCCTATGCAAGAAGCTCTCTGACTATACCCCACAAGCACTGTTATCTTTAAGGACCCCTGCAATTTTGGCATGTCTTAGACTCTTAGGATCATAGCGTAAATGATATCTCAATACTGCCCTTTTTACCTTAACCTTTCATGGGTTAACAGAAGTAGATATTGAGAATCTATAGGGTTGAATATACATTTCAAAATACTTTACAGAAATATTTCTCCTATTCTTGTACACATATTAGTGCAGATATAAATCCATATCTCTCCCATCTATTATCTATATAATTTCAAACAAATATACATGTAGATGAGAAAAATTTGATCTTCTGTATAAATACATGAGGATCAGCAATTATTCAAAAATAAAAAGCCACAAAGCTGAAGGGAATGAGGTGTATGTGGCATTTTCTCATAGATTACATAGCCTTACACTATGGACATCACATTTCTAATTTACCATGGTTTTCTGTGATGATTTGTTTTCCATCAGTTGCTATATAATTAATTATAAGATTTACTGAGAATTTCCCAAGCTATTTTAGTCATTATTTGTTGTGCTTCTCAGCTGTACTACATAAACTTTATTGTATCCTAATATGTATGTATCTTCCTCCAAAGTCTTCAGTGTTTCCTCTGATTTTTGCATTTATTAGACTCTAAGGTTCAGAGTGTTGATGAAGTCTTCATGCTGTCTTTTTCACATTCACTCTGGATAGGTTAAAAAATTAAGAACTGAGAATCTTTGGAGATGAATATACATTTCATAATATTTTAAACAAATATTTCTCTTATTATTATACACATATTATTGTGGTCTATCTGTCAATCTATCTGTCTTTCCATCTATCTATCTATCTGTCTGTCTGTCTACCTATCTATCTTTGTGAAAATGTTATTCCTTACAATTATTCAAACAACTACTAAAAATATAATTTTTGAAGCCACTAAGTATAAGGAAAGGCAATGCATGTGTCACTGTTTCAGATGACATGAGCCTTAGACTATTGATATCACAATGGTCCTTCAGCCTGAGTACTGCAGAGGCCCCCAGACTTCAGTAGTTTGTCTACCAACTGCACTCACCAATTGGTTGTTCATGCGTTGGAAGACAGAATTTCGAGTTTGTTAAAAGATTCTCCCTTCTAGGCTCCACGGAAAAGGTATTTTTTAAATCTAATTTGAATCTCATGATAGACTAATTATATAAGAAAGTGTTTTCTCTTGATTCCTCTAGATATCAACTAACTCTCAATTCAGCAGTGGTTTCTTGAAAAGGTAGTCATTGAAGGAATATTCAGTACAAATCTTCTGTAGAAAGAGTATTATTAAGTGAGTTTAGGGATTCTTTGAGCATATAGGAGAATGGGTTCTGAAAATATTAAGAAAAAAATCGGTCCAAATTATGAGTGAGGATTATTTTATCTTCATTCCAATTTTTCTAACCACCATGACTACAAAGATTTTTAAAATGGATTTGTTCTGACTTTGGTAGACCCCAAATCTCTGGTTTCCTTCAAATTGTTATAGTTTCCAATACAGATTGTGTTCATGGAATCTATTTCAAGATATTTGAATGTTAATTCAGATTAGACAGGAACTACTTTCCAGATACTTTTATTTACTTTCAATTTGTTTATCATGAAACTGAGTTGGTATTATCTTTCAACATATCTTTACATTAATGTTTCTGTGTGCAATACAACCATTGGTTCCTGTATCTCTTTTACACATTGATTCGCATGGATCCCAAAGGCTTTCTAAGTAAAGAGATCATGCATCTGTGCATAATCTTTGAAAGATGTATTATGATTTGGGCAGAATTATATTCCCTTAAAAAATATTTCTCATAAATAATCCATTTGTATGAGCAGGTTACTGTAAAGAAACATCCAGAAGATTAGTCACTCCAGTATTACAGGGAAGAATTTCATTATGGATAAGAGAGGAAACTGGTCATAGTCAGCTGGAAAATGTTGGAGCAGAGAGAAAACAGAAAGAGATTTTGTATGGCCAAGGCTGGGTAATCAAAAAGGAAGAATATCTGGAGAGAAAAATGGGGATGATTTGAGTAGGAGAGCTTTGTATTCATTAAGATGGAGAAGAGGTTCTATAGTTAACTCAGCACAGGAGAGCTTTTGGAGAGGTACAGGAATCTAGGTGGAGACTTTAAGATGTACAAGTATTTTTATTTCTCAGAATCAATGTTGATATCTCTAGAGGCAAGAATCAAGGCAAGAATCAAGGAAAATGAGTCCTTTTCCTGGAATAGACCAACTCACAAATATTTTTTGAATGCTGGAGAGTTAGTTAGTTAGATTGGTTTTCTGATTTGACAGTGACCTAGTTTATTATAACAGTTTTGACAGCTCAGCTGAACATCAGAATCACCAAAGCAGACTTCTTTGGCTTGAGTTGTTTAGATTAATACAATTACACCTTCAGAAGACCATATAGCCCACCATGAGCCCATTTCTAAGTTTTCACTGTTCAAGACAGTTTGAGGAAGGCACAATGACATTAAAAAGAAATTTCTGAAGGAAACAGACATATGGGCCAATATGGGAAAGGCCAGGGTGAACACATGTATAAAAAAATAATCTAAATTTTTTAACTATGGTTCATTGTTTAAATTTTTCTATCTTTCCCATTAGCATATTATTTATGTTAAGAGTTACAATTATCTTTTAATATCACATACTTATTTTTTGTGAATTTCATACTTGTATACAATATATTAACTGTTATCATCATAAATGTTTCTATGATATTCCTCAGATATTCCCTTTAAACTTTATTTACTGTGTTTTCATACGATGAATCCTTTAAAATTTAGTATGAACATTGGTCTTATCCACTGAATACTCGTTCTATTAGGTGGAGACCTCTACCAGGAGTACCTTATTTTATATAAATTGAAACACTTATGAAGAAAGACATGGGAGAAATACAACGCACCTTGCTGTGCCAAGGCCCCGTGGAACTCACAAGAGGCATGAAGATGTGTAAAAAACACCTATCATTATTCAGCGACGTCTTGGTTGTTTCTAATAACCTGTGAGTATCTGCAACATGCATTCCTTATTGTTAGAGGCTACACTTTAACTAGGCCTTTTTTTTTTTTTTACAAATATAAAATGTTGTTTTACTTCTTTTTTAAAAAAATATTATACTTACTTTATTACTTCATGATTGCAACTTTTTAGTCTTCTGTGGTTGAGGTTTGGCAGACACTCTCCTACACATTTCTCAATTTGTTTTGTCACAAGTTTTCGACACATTTTTAAAAGAATGAGTTATTAAAGGTGCTATCCTGCTATTTGAATCTGGGGAAACAATAACAAACTTGAAAAGGAGGCAGATGTGCAAGCACATGCCAGTAATTCTAGTATTGTTAAAGCTGACTTATGAGTATTGAAACTGTGGGATATGTGGACTATACAGTGAGACATGTTCCCAAGATTAAATATTTAAAATATGAGAAGTAGGTGTCCTCTTCTTGCTTATTGTTTTCAGATAGACTGTAGATAAAAGAGGGAAGGAATCCCTGATTATTATCCTTGTACACAAGTGGCAACCCATGTAAGCCTCTTGACCACATAGTTTCCAAATTAGCATTAAAAATTAAGATGCAGCCACAATCCCTACTAATAGCAATTCCTAATCAGGGAAAACTGCAGGTACAGGGTACTTCCTAGTTGGTGATTCTGCATATACTAGATAAAAATGCTGTGATTAAATGAAGCAGTATACAATGATGCACTCTAATTTATGCCCATGGAGGATCTTTTTGTGGGGCCACATCACATAAACTCTCTACTGCCCATGATCATAGCCTTCATATTATTATAGAAGGTACGAAGTTGGTATTAACATTATCAAGTTAATAATTCATGGTACATTCTTATAAGTTCATAAAAGTTTTGAGGACAGAAATCAATAATAAATAATAAAGCTTATTCAGTTTGGGCGATAAACTTTCTGATCGTCCTTAAATAGTATTCCTGAAGATCCACTTCAAAAATTGTGACAAAATGAAATGTTCAGAAGAGAATTCTTCAATACATTGTAGTTACAACCAACTGGGTAAATTTAGTTTTCAACCCTGATCAGTCACTGTAAGCTTGCAGCATAGAAAATGTTTATTAGTGTCTGATGCAGGTTCAAAATAAGTGAATGTCCTGGCTGTTTATCTACCACCCTCATCATTTCTACTCATTTCACCTTACGTCCACACTTGGAAATACTTACATTTTTAAAAGATAGTAGTAGACTCATTGAATAAATATATATATACTGATAGTGTACCTTTTAATGAAATTGGTGTAAGTGAAATTCACTTAGATTTTTGAGAGTAGAGGAAAGTTGTACTGGCTGGTTTTGTGTGGCAACTTGACTCGGGCTGGAGTTATCACAGAGAAAGGAGCTTCAGTTGGGGAAGTGCCTCTATGAGATCCAGCTGTGGGGGCATTTTTCTCAATTAGTGATCAAGTGGGGAGGGCCCCTTGTGGGTGGTACCACCTTTGGGCTGGTGTTCTTGGATTCTATAAGAGAGCAGGCTGAGCAAACCAGGGGAAGCAAGCCAGTAAGAAACATCCCTCCATGGCCTCTGCATCAGCTCCTGCTTCCTGACCTGCTTGAGTTCCAGTCCTGACTTCCTTTAGCGATGAACTGCAATGTGGAAATGTAAGCTCAATAAACCCTTTCCTCCCCCAACTTGTTTCTTGGTCATGATGTTTGTGCAGGAATAGAAACCCTGACTAAGACAAAAGTATAATGAATCTTTTTCTTCAATGACCATATATTTTTTTTCCACTTCTGCTGTGTAGTGATAGTAATTAAAACTATTTTGAGATTGTCATTCATGGTATGGAAAGAGCATAATTATTCTAATAGGAGGTGATTGTCATTATTTCTATTTTCATGGACATTATCTCTTATCAGACATTGAAAAGAGAAGTTTTGGATGTATACATTTCTTCTAAAGTTTGGTTCATACATATGCACACATATGTATATGTATATATCTATAATTAGAAGACTTGAGGTAGAAAAAAGATATAAGTACAAATGTTTCATAAGATTGATACATGTGTTTGTAAGTTTGTATGTGAGTGTGCATGCGTATATCCTTTCACAAATATTACATTATATGCTTGTATTTTGGCTGTTACATGTTACATTAGGTAGAGTGGTAAATCTTTCTCTATAATATCATGTTTCAAAAATGTCACATGTTTGAAGCTTAGATAGATTTATATATAGGACTTTTGAATCAGGATTTATTCTTGTGTCCTATTGTCTCCTGAATCTGAGAGAGGAAGAATCACTATCTTCAGTTTTGGACCAACACATCACCTTAACAGTGTGCAATGCAGAGTTACATACCCAAGTTCACACACACACACACACACACACACACACACACACACAAACACGTGCCCGCGCGCGCGCACAGACGCTCACACGCACACATACACATGCGCACAAGCACATGCACATTCACACGCACATGCACTTCCTCTCACACATGCATGCACACCGAGGTCATATTCAGCCTATCATAAAGTAATAGAACAGTCACAAATCTGGGAAGGATTATGTCAAAAGATAGAAGGGAAGTTAGAGAGCAAAAAATAAAAAATAAACTGGTCAGAACACAGTGTATATGTTTGTGAATTTCTCAAAGGACCAGCTCCAT
The DNA here is from genome assembly GCF_947179515.1 of Apodemus sylvaticus. Taxonomy (NCBI): domain Eukaryota; kingdom Metazoa; phylum Chordata; class Mammalia; order Rodentia; family Muridae; genus Apodemus; species Apodemus sylvaticus. Next base: position 154,601,983 of record NC_067475.1, read on the forward strand.
AGAAAAGGAATGATGGAAGAAGGAAAGTAATCCTTCCAAGATTACTACTTCTTACAAACACTTTTGATTAGATCACAATGTTTGATTCGAAGACATTTCCAATTATTTGTTTAAATTATTGGGATAAATAATCATCTTTCTGGATTCTTGAATGAGATGTGCTTTGTATGTTTACAAAAGGAGCCATTGAAGTGTGCTGAAGTGACATCTTAGTATACAAAGAAGGACAATGGAAGATTATTTTTATCCAGCCAGACAATGTTTCTATATAATTTAATTTTGAAAGATTATTAAATGTAATTAAGTAAAACACAAAATTTTAACAAATTTTTTTTGGTATGGACAGTATGGAAATATAGCAATATGGTTAATTATTATCAAAATCACAAAGAGAAATCATGAAATACATGGCCTTCTAAAAATGCCATATATATACACAGACACACACAGACACATATAAACACACATATTCATAGTATAGTCATTCTAAAATTTCTCCAATCAGAAAACAATTAGGCTATGTCTATTTGTGAGCATTGAGAAACTAGTATCCAGTAACTTCTTTCAACACAAACTTGGTTGAATTCCATCTACTTTGGCTTGAACTGTGCCTAAATGAAAAAATGGACGGATCCTCCTCTGCTCTGGGACAGGAAGAACCTGGGTATTTCTAAAAGCAATTCCCACTACAATGCAGATCAAACTAACTGAGATACTTGATTCTCTTTCTAGGAAGAAGAGAAAGTTTAAAATAAAACACATAATCCCTTTGCAATACCTGTGTGCTGTGGATAATATGGACATAATCAACCTAGTCAGGATAAATGAAATCTGCACCTGCCGGACACTTGCCCTGTTTTGGCCCACTGGAATGTTTTTGGCCACCTTTAGGTAAGACCTACACTTTGGACTTGTATTCACAGGAGGATAGCTACAGAAATTGTGGGGCAACTTAATGCTTCCTAATTCACAGGTTAAATAATTAACCACAATATTTGCATAATAAGAATCTAGTTTAGTCTGATTGTATACATGCTGTCAAGTTCAATTTTTTTCCTTTTATAGTGTCCCTAGTTTGTCTATACTTTTCAAAACATGCATTTCAAATGTAAGTATATTATTTAATGTTTGATCTAGATGTTCATCAGGACTCCAGAAGATTCTTGGGGTAGAATGGAGAGACATTATTTTCTAAGCAGAATGTGGACCAAACAAGGACTTAGAAGATACCTTCCACATTCTTTGCCCTATAATATCCAGTATCTAGGTTTTAAAAATACAGAAATTGATCTCCCTCCAATAATATTGCATATTTTACTTATATTTAACCAATACCTCCAATACTGCCCAGGTAATTTCCATAAAAATAGTTTTTAATTGAGCACATTAAAAATAGCTACTCATAGAATGCTCAAGTATTTGAATATTTTGTGTCTAATGGTCAACTGATAAGGATAAGGGTCAAGGAGTAAGGTTTAACTGAATCTGCAGGTGATAGACACACACATTAGCTTATTTTGATATGCTGGAGCTCAATGTCCAGGCTCTTCTAAGCCTTCTTCAGTTAACATACCCTTCTTTACACTCCCAGCTCATCACCTCTGAATCTGTACTCAAATTTGTTTGTTCAGTATAATATATATAATACATATTATATATATATATATAATATGTATATATGTGTATAGATATGTTTGTATGTGTAGGTTGGGTGTCACAGGCATCATCCACCCTTCTGACAAAAATGATTGTAGGCAGTGAGTAGAGTAGGTAAGCAGTTAATGGTAGAAACATGAATGTGGCAGTCTTTGAACAAGAATCAGTCCATAGTTCCACAGGAATACAGCTTGAGGTTATGAATGTTAGAATCATGGCAAAAGGAAGAAGAAAATTCTGTGAATGAAAGATCTTTGCAGCATAGATAATTATTTTCAGAAAGCGGAAGCTATGTAACCATTAGCTTACAGATGAAAAAACTATACCTGATATGGGATTGTGAGCATGGGCAAGAGGAATAGTGCATTGGGTGAGGGATACTGTTTGAATCAGAAATACATTGATCAACAAGATAATGTTGATGACTATCAGACACTGAATATGTCAAATATCATTGAGGTATAACTCATTCAATATATAATTATCAGTTATAGAATGTTAGCATTGTGAATTCATCTTTATTCCATCTTTAATTAGAGTATTTTATGCTACAGTGGAATAGTGGTGAGCTTATTTTTAATTTGTACCAGGAGAGTTAACATGGTGACTCACACGAATTAAGCACTAGTTTCTAGGACCTCCTGTCTTGTATGCTAGTTCTGTAATTCACACAAGGAAATAAACAGTATTTTTTTCTTAAACGGTGTTCATCCTGAGTTAAGTGCATTCTAATGAAAGGTCATGTAACTTTCCTGTGGTTTAGTGCGAATAATGATACCTTTCTATATGAACATGTCCTCACGGTAAGAGGACACTTTCTTAATTATCCCTTTATACATATGAAACTAAAGCTAGGAGTAATTGTTGGCACAGCCATAGTCATACAGCTCTTAGAACACAGTCAAGCCTTGACATTCCCAACTAGCTGTCAAACTGTATTCAACTTCCTGTTAAAAGTGTTCCAGTGAAACAAGTCATTCAGAAAAGCAGCCATGTGGAAAATACCATCTACAGGTACACCTTCATGAGGGCCATTGGGTTTTATGAAGATTAATCTTAAAAGTCTCTCCATTGTCAAGACCCTAATCTTGTTTTTCACTTTTAACATTACAGTTCAAAAGAACAGAAAGATCGCTGGTATTATTTTATCAAAAGGTATTTTATTTGTAATTATACTTTAATTCTGTACTGATATGGGAATTGCAGTCGATTATTCATTTCTTCCTTAAAAATATATTTCATAGCCTGTCTCCAAATATGTTGCTGATTAGATGGTCATTGGATACTGCTTTGGATTCTCCTGTCTATTGTATATTTCATTTAACTTTCAGGAAGTTCTGCATTCATTGTCTCCCCTTTATATTGGAGTAAACAGTACTCTTCAGTATTTCTTTGTGTTTGACTCCATAGATGTTATTGTACCATGTCTATTCAAGCCCTCTTGTATTTCCTCTTTTGAAGTAAAGCAGATTTTTGCCTTTTCTTTGTGTATTAGTCACAGAACTTTCTCTAGAGCCACAGAATTTATGTATTTTTTTCCTATGTATTAAGGGAACTTACTGTAATGACTAACAGCTGTAGTCTAACTAATCCAACAATGGGCAGCTGTGAAAAGGAAGTTAAAATATCTTGTAGTTGTTCAGTCTATGAGGCTAATTTGTTTCACCTGGTCTATTGTATCTACTAGAATCTTGAAGAAGTAGATATTAACAAATGCTCTGGCAGTAAGTGCAAGCAAGCAAAGGAGAGTGAGCCTTTTTTCCAATGTCCTTATGTAGGCCTCCATCAGAGGGTGTGGCTCAGATTAAAGATGTTTACCACCCTGCTTATATCAGGACCTTGCTGAGTTCAGTCTGACCTTGAACTCAGATCCACTCCCCTCAGTCTTTAGGGAGTAAAGCTGGGTGTGTTCTATCTTGCCTGGGCCTAAGCTTTTCATGGCCCCTATGCCTCAAGTTTTTCATGTTGAGGTCTAAGTCAGAAGCTTGTGTCTTCCAGCCTCCAGATCTGTTTCACAGGTATGCACTCCATTTCAGACTTGTAGTTCATTCCAGATGGAGTCAAGTTGACTACAACCTTGTAAAAAAAAAGTTCTGAGGACTTTCTGTGCATCCTAGATCAATGTGCTATTACATGACCATGGTTTTGGCTTGAAACACTTTTAAATATTCCCTAATCCAATAGTGAATATTGCTGAACTACTTTCTTATATTTAACACCAAGATGATTCTTATAAACTATTAACAGCGATTAGCTTAAAATGAGATACTAGAAAATTAATTTTACTATATTGTGTGTTTTATTGTATTTGATCAGATCCACTAATGAAGCCAGGATGGGTATACAGAAAAACTTCTCAATGAAGATATTCACTGAGGACATCCCAAACTGTGACAGTGTATGTGAATACAAAACCAAACCTGATATTTCAAGTTCATGACTTGCAGAGAGACAGGCAGTTTGTAGAGTAATGGAAATGGGAGACATAAGGAGAGAGTGGAGGGGAGACATAGTGAGATTTATGTCTATAGAATATATATTTGTATGGCATGCACACATGTGACTTTTACATGTGATATATAGAAAGCACTGCGGCACAAGATTGATCCACAAGCTAAAGCAACAAAAAAGAGGAAATATTTTTCATAAGTGATTGAAAATTATGTCAGGGCATTGCATCAGCATATATTTCCAAGCCAAGTATTATTATACTAATTAAACTGCTTTTTCTCTTGAGTTGTTATTGCTTATATATTAACTCATGGGTTGTTCAACTATTATTTATTTTAAAATATTTCTGTCTAGTCATAAATAAATGTTATTTTATAATATAACCATAAAGAAATCTTAAACAGCAAAATATTATCAGGAATTAATTTGCTCTCCGCATCCACATGTTTTGCACCATTTTATCTCTTAAGCTCTGTCCTCTGCTCTTTCAGTATGTCTCTGTGCATCCTCACAACTGCTTTGGAAGAACAACTGCATAATCAGGGATCTTTATCTTAGTATTTATTTGAATGATCTAGGCATAGGGATTTCTTTTCATGTAACTTCTCCTTTGAAATCATTTTTACTAATTTACCCTTAGGGCATGTGTGTGTTTGTGTGTGTTTGTGTGTGTGTGTGTGTGTGTGTGTGTCTGTGAGTATGTCTGTGTGTGTGTGGTCATATGTGTGAATAGTATGTACAGTGATAGTCATGACCTAACACATATTACATAGTAGTTTTATCATTGAGTTATACACATAACTATTAAATAATTGTCTATTTTTTAGTACTTATATTATTGCTCATTCTCACTACTGTGTTCAGTGCAGATCAGAAACTTAACTTATGTAGCATGCAGAGCATTGAAGACCATCGCTACTGTAAAATAGAATAGAATGTAGCTCAAGAGGATCACAATCTCTCTGACTTTTATAAATGCTAATGTGTACAAAATGTACCTAGAGTCGATATTCTAACAAGTCACTGTTAAAATTTTAACACACTTACCAAGCTGTGTATAATGAATACCACAAAACTTGATATTCGTATTTTCTAGGTTATATAAAACAGTAAAGAGAAATTGTAGTATAAAAGTAATTACTAACCAGTGACATACATTAGGTTGACTGAAGCAGATGTGTCCTCAGGACAGCGAAGAGGAGAAGAGCAGATAGTCCTGTAGGGAACTGCTCTCTTGCCTCTGATGCTTGATTTCATCTATGGCAAATGCTCAGTATTGTACATGAGCAATCTCTCTGATGTCTTTCAACACCATGGTGACTTAGATCCAATTCCTGAAAAGTAAACATTTTTACTGATTTTTAACCACAACTCTAGTACTTTCATATATTATCCTTCCATAATTATTAAGAATTTTATAATTAGTAGCAATTTTTTTAATAATTAACATAATTATTACCTTTTGTGTAGTTCAGAAGATTGGTAATAGGTATGTACCTTATAGCTTTTCTTCACGAGATATGTTTGTTTCCCTTTTGTCCTTGAAGAGTTGTTTTCTTATTTTTATTATTAGATATATTCTTTATTTACATTTCAAATGATTTCCCCTTTCCTGGTTCTCCTCCCCCCCCCAAAAGTCCCATAAGCCATCTCTTCTCCCCTGTTCCCCAATCATCCCCATCACACTTCCCTGTCCTGGTATTCCCCTACACTGCTGTATCAAGCCTTTCCAGGACCATGGACCTTTCCTCCCTTTGATGTCCAACAGGCCATCCTCTGTTGCCTATGCCTCTGGAGGTATGGGTAACACCATGTGTACTATCTGGTTGGTATTTTTGTCCCTGGAAGCTCTAGGAACACTGGGTGGCTCATACTGTTGTTTCTACTATGGCACTGCAAACCCGTTTTGGCACTTTTTCTAGCTCCCCCATTGGGGGAGAAAGATAAAAAAAAAAAACACATGGTCATTTCATTAGATGCTGAAAAGGCATTTGACAAAATCCAGCATTCTTTGTTGTTAAAAGTCTCGGAAAGAACAGGAATTCAGGGCCAATACCTAAACATAGTAAAAGCAACATACAGCAACCCAGGAGCCAACATCAACTAAACAGAGAGAAACTCGAAACAATCCTACTAAAATCAGGGAATAGACAAGGCTGCCCTCTCCACATTTATTCACTATAGTACTTGAAGCTCTAACTAGAGCAATTAGACATTAAAAGGATGTCAAAGGGATACAAGTTGGAAAGGAAGAAATCAAATTGTCACTATTTGCAGATGAAGTAACCTAAGAAACTCCACCAGAGAACTCCTACAGCTGATAAATAACTTCAGCAAAGTGGCCTGATATAAAATTAACTCAAACATATCAGTAGTCTTCCTATACTCCAAGGATAAACAGACTGAGAAAGAAATTAGGGAAATGACACCCTCCACAATAGTCGAAGAGTTGTTTTCAGAACATAAAAATATTCTTCTAATTTAAATAAATATCCTCTATCACTTTTCTTTCTCCATGTTCCCTCATGAATATTTAGCAATGATACTTCATATTTTTATCAATTCTTTGGTTGTTTTATTTGATTTTATGTTTATAGTTTGGCTTTTTAGGTTTGAGAGTTTTTGAATCATCTATGTATTTCATTACACTTAAGATAAACCTGTATTTTTTGCTATGGATGTATTAGGAAAATATTTTTTGCTATTCTTACTTAAGGATGTCTTTTCCTCCAATTTTTCCCTTTTTCTTATTCTTAGGATTGAATGTAGATCCCTCAGACTCTGTTCATATTTTAAAATATGTAGATGCAGATGATTTTACAATCATCTTTGATGTATAGAAATCCACTGCCAAATCACCTGCATGAATCCCAAGATATCCACAAACCACTCCCTAAGATGCACATACCTTCTCGTACTCTTGACTTCAAATACAAATATATAAAATATTGACTATTTGACTTTATATTGTAGAGATAACAACTAACTGCACTGTCCTCATGAGTCAATGCTATGCCATGGCTGGAGGAGCACATTTTACTATATTCCCAGATGGCTTAAAGTAATCTGTTCTGAAATTCATTAGAGATAGCAACACCTCATTGTTTCACATCTAGTTTATGGATATATAATTTCAATATTTACAGGGTTTATATTTCTATCCTTTTAGAATAAAAAGGTATAGTTCCTTTTATCTACAATAAACATTTTTATGTATCATTGAACAATTATTGAAAGCCTATTTTTTCCTCAGAGTAGGAACATGTGATCTATTATAAGGTTAATCTTATCTCCTGAGAATTACTTACATATGCCTGGTTCTCTATGAGTCAAGAAATATATTAACATGTACAAAAACTCCCAGTTGCCTTTTCATTTTCATGCTTTAAAAACAGTATCTTTAGAATTATTTTGTTTAAAATTATAAACATCACCAGCATCAGGAAGAAATGCACCCATCTTTGCAATCATTAGGTAGAACTTAATATGTTCAAAATGCACTCAGAATTCAATATTTTACAATAAGGTCAAATAAAATCATATTTGAATTATTTTTCTATCTCTAGAAAACTATATTACTTTGTTGTTTTAAAATTATACAGAAGATTTAAGATATTAACAAAATATTAAAAGTTTTACTTTTCTTTAAATTAATTATGCATACTCTGTGTGTATGTGTGTGTGTGTATGTGTGTGTGTGTCTTCATGCATGTATGTATTTGTGTATGTGGTGTTGGAATTTGTCCTTCTAGCATATATGATTTTTGGGCCATGAGCTATATTTTCATCCACATCTACATTTTGAGCAAATGCACACATTGGTTCCATCCTATTTACATTACACCAGAAGATCAGAGATGTTCTTCCACATTCTAAGATGTTTTTGCATAATTCTTAGTATATAGATAGCAAGATGTAAAATTAGTTAGTGTAAGGTATCCTTATCCTTGTTCATAAAATTCAAGTTACCTGTCATGTTGCAGTAGGGACTTGGATAAATCTTCAGAAACACACACACACACACACACACACACAACATACTCTCTCACACACACACACAGACTCTCTCTCTCTCACACACACATACACACTCACACACAGACACAAAACATACTCTCTCTCTCACACACACACACACAAAGACTCTCTCTCACACACACACACACACTCACACACACACACACACACACACACACACAATTATTTTCAGGATAATAGATTATGCCCAGTGGTTAGAAAACAATAAATAAAAATGCTGTGAAAGATAATGGATTATGAAGTGGTTTCCTTTTTTCTTGTTTCAAGGTTGCTTATGGATAGCAAGGGGGCACTTGTGATATGTTTCTTATTTAAGGGACTGTTTCTTAGGCACTAACAATGCTTATTGCAGATAGCTGATACCTTAGAAACTATCTTCGTAAAGATATACCTACCTACTCACAGTCATACACTATAGTAATATATTAGAATTCGAGTACATCAGTGCTATCTTCTCAGATTCCTATCATTTTATTTCATGCTATTTACTTCTTGCTGTCTTCCTGGGTCTTTGTAGAAGATTCTAGCTGTGAGAAGCAATAGAGATCAAAAAATAAAAGCACCTTGCTTGTTTTGGGAGCATAAAGCAATAGAGGAATTCTAAAATGCTCATTTTGATTTCCTAGTTCTATCACCATTACAGATTTCATTACTGTATGTCTGTATACCATCTAACTATATACACAGCTTGACATGGAGAGAGTAATCACCCATCTTTGTTTGTTTTGTTTTTCATTTTCTTTTGTTTTTGTTTTTCTTTTCTTTTTTTATTGCAGTTTTGCTATTCATCCTGACTTTCCTAGAACTGTACACATGGTGTACATGAAAGTAAGGATGTAAGTGATGGAAGTCTAAACAGGGAGGAAGCAAAGGGTTGTGCTCTATTCCAACCACCCTCCCCCTACCTGTCTGCTGACATAATGAGAGAATAATCAGGATGCTGAGCTCCTGCACCCACGGCTACTCAGTCTTGCTTTATTATACACAACCTGTTACAGTTAATGTTTGAATATCAAGTATCCACATAGTTAATTTTGTGATAAATATGTTAGACTGAAAGTCTTCCAGAGATATCGCAAGGGAAGAAAAGAAAATGTTTATTTTATATTAGAGTTAGATTACAGATTTTAGATTATTAGTAATGATTAGACAATAACCAATTTTATACTTATGAGCTTCAACATTGTTTTATACCATTCTTCTCTGTACTTTTCATAGCCTTTATGCATAAAAGCAACAAACATCGATACAGTAAATGAAATAATTATGAAGTTACTATCAATGATGAGAATACCCGTAAGTTATTTTCAAGTTCTTTGGGGTTAAAATTGAATTTTCCTTTTGAGATTCACATATCTGCAAAGGTGTATGCATATAAATTATACAGATGAAACTTCATCATGATAAATTTGCATATTTTACAATCTTCTCCTTTTGGAAGTAAAGGCATCTATAATATAATAATCTAGAGAGGGACCTTTTTCTTGAATTTCTTGTCTACATTTCCAAAGAAAGGAAACTTATAGCCCTATGTTATTGTGTGTGGGGTGTATATGTGTGTGTGTGTGTGTGTGTGTATTGTTGAATTTCACTGTATATGTGTATATATCTCTCTATCACTTCCTGTGGGTTCGTATGATGAGTATCTGAGAAACAGAGAGTGTCACTCTGTTTCTCTGTCTCTATTGCTCTTTCTCTTTCTTACTCTTTCTCTCCTTCTATATTTGGGTGAGTAGATGTTTGAGTGTCTGCTTGAATGCATTTTTGTCCCTTAGCTTAATACTTAAAAACTCTATGACACACTTTCTTGGATTTACTCATGAATCAACAAGCAAGTACAATTAATGATAACTCCAATTAGATTATATTATCCTGGAGTTTGCTAGCAATTTCAACAGAATGTTCTATTTATATTATTGTTTCAATGGATCCATAATTCTGTATGCAATAATTATGTTGTGGAACTTCTTTCCAGTATCTGGCCTATTTTCCAGGTTAGACCCATCTTCATCTTCTCCACAGAATGGTTATCGCTAAATGAAAGCCAATGGTTGTGTGTACTCCTAGGCACCCTCAAAGCCTCTCTGTTTTTTGTTTCTTGGGGTTTATTTTGGCTATTTTTCTCACTGTTGCTGAAATAACTATATTTTTCAAATGTTCTTTATCAAGTCATCATAATCACAGTGAGTATATGACTCTATGGGTTCAAGGTTGTGTGTTCATGTCAAATCAATATTCAATATCCCACTGATAGACGGAGAGACCCTTGTGGGTCATTTTGTAATAATATTGGTCTTGGTTAGTGTTGATGGCCGAATGCAATTTCTTATTCTATAAGAATAAGACCAGTATTCTTGGTGGATCAATAGACGGAGTTTACTTCAGAGAGGAAAGGCAAGTACTTCTTGATTTTCTTCTGAAATCAGTCCTGATGACTCAAATCTGTGGTCAGAATATATGCCATTCATACTAGTCCTAATAATTTTCCTGCTAGAGAGCTGGAAATTGTAAGTAAAGAAAATCACTATATTATACAGGATTCTACTGTCAGATTATTTGTGACAGTTGGTTCTTTTTGGCTCTCAGAACAATGGAGATTACCAGCTCTGGTTCCATCCTGGCCATGCAGAAGCTCCAAGACCACTGCAAGGTAAGTACCAGAGAAATCTAAAGAAGGACTAGCTGAGTTCAATGGTCTATCCCTGAAATCTCAGATTTTCATTATTTAGACTTACATTTAAGTACATACTAAAACAAAATTTCTAAATATTATGCCATTCATTATATTTATAATAACTTCATTGTAGCCTTCAGGCACATTGATAACCTCATTAAGATAGAGTCTGTGAGCTGACAAAAAAATAACAGATTCTACTGTGATTTTCACTTGAGAAACTTAATTTTCCTAAAAAGAAAAACAAAACTCTGAATATATCATTTCTGAAGAAAGTAACAACAAAAAAAAATGGGTAATCATTACACAAAATCCTACTAGCTAGAGAAATTTTTCATTGATTCCCAACAGTCACATGATAGCTCATAGGCATCCAAAACTATAGTTTCAGGGGATCAAATTCCCTGGTATGACCTGCTCAGTTATCAGGCTCTATATGGTACAACAGTATACATCTGAGCAAAACAATTACAAACAGAAACAAGTCTAAAATTTAAATGAAAACACATTCAAAGAATAATTCAGTGTCTTTGAGGAAACTGCGGTCACAAGACTTGTGTGTGTGTGTGTATGTGTGTGTGTGTGTGTGTGTGTGTGTGTGTGTGTGTCCAAAGATTTCATGTAAGTGGCAAAAAAATGTGGCAAGTTTAAAACTTATTCAATTTGCTTTGTTTTGGAGTTTTTGATCAGGGTTTAAAATCTGGAACAGTGGTAGGTTGGAGCAAACATCCCCCAAAGTTCTACAATGTGTCTGTGGACTTTGATTGTACATTTTTTTCTTTTTGTTCTTTTTAAAAGTCATTCCATTATCCATGAAATATATGGTTACAGGAAGTCCTTCCCCCTCCCCAAAGTCACCCACACTCCTAAGAGGAGGATGCTAAGTCCATTACCTGAGTCCTCACTGGGAAGGTGACAGTGTTGCTTCTGTGTAAATTGTGTACTGCATCTTTTTAAAAAATCTTCTGCCTTAGTACTTCTTTCTTTTTGTTTTTCGCTTCTGCATGGTCAGCTATTGTGGGCTCCACTTTTTTGTGCTGCAACTTGATGTATGAAGGCATTGGTCTCCCTGGGTGTGGGTTGAGGTGATGAGTCAGGCAGAGCTGTCCTTTACACTGACTTGTGACCATCTTAATAAAAGTGTACATGTTATAAACAAACATATTCTCTTTATTTTAAACTATGTAGATTCTGTTTCGTAATGAAAATTGTAAATGTGGCCATATGTGAGTCCATGTGAAATATGCAGTTCCCTATGACAAGCAATTTCCCCACTGAATGAGAGATCATATTCAGATTACTAGAGACTCCTTGACTGAATCACCTGGTGTTCCTTCTATTGTCTTTTTAAAAAATTTTCTCACTAGCTAAATTATTGCCAAATAAATAAGAGTAATAAAATGCTCAGAAGCATTTGGATAACAATTAAAATTCTGAGATCATTAAGTGTGCTTGCAAGGATTATCTTTTAAAAGTTAATTAAAATGTGAAATTTGAATGCATAAAGTGAACTACAGAAAAGAGACAGTAACAATGTTTTTTAGAGATCAGAGTACTTTGTTATTCAACATTTTCTCATGTATTATGAAGGACACTGGCAATATTTTGATTATTTGAAGGAAACTGAAACTGAACTACTTTTGTTTTTCTTCAATATTTATTTTCAGGATTTTAATACACTAGATAATAACCAGCTCAAACCAAACTGACACATTTGACTTTATATTTCTATTGAGTCCAAGAAGGTATGAAACTCCCAGTCCTTACTTTTTTAATCAATGAGTGCTGAAAATACAAGCATGGGCCAAAATCATCCAGTTTTTTTTTTTTTTTTTTTTTTTTGCTTTTTATATGATGGACACAATAGCAGTACTCAGTCAGTGAAAAGACAAATATGGATTGGCACATTCTAAATAAATTTATTGAGTGAAATCTGTGAACTTGATATCAGTTTAATTCTAAAATTTGGAAGATCTTTGTACATCATGAATTTTTCAGAAATCCCAAGAACTTACTGCTCTTGTTTGTGTCTCACTATCACTTTGAATGTGTATTTCAACCTACAGGCCATACACCTAAAACAGGCAGGTCTTAATACTGTCAAAGTAGAAACAACAAATGTGCTCATGTGGATCTAAATAAAGTGATAAATTGAAAAATTTCTCCTTGATTTTAGAGTTCTCAGCTTACACATCCTTACTTTATCATAATATTCATGTCATTCTCCTAATGCTTAGGGACAGTCTACATTGTCCAGAAGAAAGTTGAGACAGAAAATAGAGTAGTGCTTGCCAAAACCCATTGGAAGCTCACACTCATTATGATTAGTTTCAATTTATATTCTTTTCTTTTTATAGGTTATGAGTATCTACAGGAGGTCATAATGACCCACCTTCAACACACCTACAGTAGAGTAAATTCAAAAAATTCTACAGCTTTTCCTCTCTTGCCTGGATTGCTTAGGCAAGACCTAAACTTGGAGGGGCAATTCATTTTAAAGCCCCGATACTCAGCTATAAGCCAGCAGCAGAGTAAGTCGTCTACCTTCCTTCAAGTGCCCTCCTAGTTGCCATTTCAATTTTGCATAAAATATCAATGCATGTTGACATTGTTGCTTACGGGAAGGGCACTGCAGAAAACAAACCCAATACAATACGCCCCAGGTCTAGCCGGAGATCTTTATATTCTGACATCAAGTCTAAACTTGATTTTTTTGGGAGAATATCCCATTTGTTCCAGACAGATAGTCACCATAAGCTGGAATTCCAAGATGCTATATGTATACAAGTGTGTGGGCACAGAGCTTTCATCTCATTAGAATACAATTTCATGTTGTTTCATGATTAAAGCAGAGAATGACCTAAGAACTGCATTTAAATTATTGTAAGAGGCACAGAAAGGATATATGTATGGAACTGGATATAATCTGTGTCAGACTAAAGTAGAAGTAACCTTGGTGTCCAAGCTCAGACTCTAATCTCATTTTCAATTACACTAAAAGCATATTTTTGTGTGTCTTCTACACCTGCAGTTGGATTTCAAATAGACTTAATACTTAAGTTCTGGGGCTTTTGAAATTGTCTTAAGGACATTTTTTTCCAAAAATATTTTCTTGTTTTATTATTTTATTATTTTCCACATTACTCCTAAGTATCCCCTTCATTGCTTTAAATTCTTGCTTTTCTAAAAAAAGTCATTGTGTGTATGTATGTGTATACATATGTGTGCCTAAATACATGTCTATACAGATGCATACTTACACTAAAATTGATATATCCTATTCAGACTGTATCATATTACTTGTGTTTTTCCAGTCTAATTATTTTGTTTTGGACAAATAGTCAAAACTTTCTATATTGAGAAAGACCGTTTAATTTATATTTTGTTATATGACTCTTTTATTTACTTTTAATACTTTTGTTTTAAGTACCATATAAGTGTTCATTATGGTCTAGTTTTTGAAAAGATGTCTTTGAAGAGAAAAGTAAACTTTGATCTCAGCTTTGAACTTACACTACAGGAACCAGGGTCCCGAGTTTGACAAAACAGGCAGTCATGTATGCATTCCCATGAAGGAGGAATAATGCTGATGATAGAAATGTAACAATGGTCCTTCTAAAAGCTCATCAAGAAATCTAAGAATTGGAAGCGCTTCACTATGACATTTGAAGAAAATATAAAACTGATTGCTGTGAATAAAAATGAGGGTAGCTATGAAAATGGATATGACTTAGTGATACAACTGCCTGTACATAGTTCAGGGAACTTGCTCAATTGCATATCATTTATCTTATGATGCAGTGCAACATAATCTTGTGAGAATTCCCATGGGATCATGTCTTAGATACATCTCACAGATTAATAACAATGTAGAGTATAGGGAAGAAGAATATAAAGATGCTACAGGACGCCTAATCCATGACAACAGGGACATTATGCAATTGAAATTTGGTTTTTTAAAAGGCCATATTACAGGATTCCAGGTAATGATCTTATCTCCTCCTTAGAATCAACGGAAATACTGAAGAAGAAGGAAAGAACTTATAGGACACGATGCTTCCCCAGGGCCTATGTGCCCCATGAGGACCAAGGGTACACTGTCCCAAAAGTTAAGAAGAAGGGAAAACTCTTTGGTAGAGAGTTGAATTGGATCTGTAAGGATGGAAAATGGCCCACCGAAATTCTGGTAGGACTCATATGATTCACTTTTGGCTTTCCTAAGGAAAAATCTGATAAAAAGACCAGTGTTGCCTGATCTTTCAGAGTTAACAGTAGGGTGGGATTTGTACAAGTAAAGATTGAGAGTCCAAACCAGTTTGCAGTCCTTCTTGCCCATGCCAGCCCTTTCACTGCACCTGTGCACGCCATTGGTCTGCTTCTCCTGAGCCAATAGTGCTGGGCACTGCATAAAGAGTGACTGGTATTTCCCTTTCTTTCTCTCAGGACATCCTCTCCCTCTTAAGAGAAAAGGGCCCTACAGCAGTAGGTATATTTAGTATAGCTCCTAGTGATGTATTGTGCAAAGGAGTGAAAGAAAAACTCGACTCTGGGCAAAAGGTGAATATAAGAAAACACTCGGTGCACCTGGCAAGCTGGATTCTAAAGGTAGGGATCGTCCTTGCATCACATAGCCTCTGGATTCCTCTGAGTCTACATGAGTAGTTTCCTTCATCATGCATTCCCTTGAGTGATAGTAGATACATAAGAGGGAAATCTGGTAAGCTAAAAGGTTCTTCTGCTATTCATCACATAAGGAGTAGGGACTCAAACAAATATCCAGTCAGAATGAGCAGTAAAGTTACTAAAGTATCTTTCCTTTGATTTTCTCATGTGGCCATGTGGATGGTCACTTCATACTTGCATAGGAATGTCACCTGGTAGGCATGCCAATTCAGATGCATTTGACTGCCAGAGTTCTTCATTCTCTGTCTTGCACTACTGTTTTTCTGAGAAGCAGATTTCTCTTCCTCAGTATAGAGAATGTGACTCCTACATGTAACTCTTTGCTACACATATCAAGTAGGATGTCATAATCTGCTTGTCTATATCTCACAAAATATTGGTACAGAAATGCAGGGCCTCATGGCTGTGAAACAAGTATTCTTAATCAGTCTGCCATACCTTCACCACCATAAAATGATACTTTTTATTTGTTATTTAAATTAAAATTCAATTACATCATTTCACTCCTTCCTTTCCCTTGCTCTAAGTTTGTTTCCCCTTAGACTCCTACTTCTGCTAAAATACATGGCCCATTTTCATCTTCTGTTATTATTATATAGATAAAAGTGAGCCCACAAATATGTTCAAACAACCTAATAAGTCCATTATCATTGGTAGTATATGAACTATTTCTGAGGTAACTATGATTGGCTTACAAATTAGGGGCTTCCCTTTGAGAAATACAAATTTCCTCACTCTTTGTAATATGTATGTGCATGTAGTTCTTTATCTAGAAGTTTGTTTTTACAAGATTTATTCATTCCCATTTAGAATTACTAACATTGATGACTTTTGTTCAGAAATTGTTTTGACAAGCATATTACATTGTTGAACTATCAAATGTGAAGCCTCTCCCACATTTCTAGGACTCCCAATGTCAAAGCAGATTTATTGATCTTCTGGTATATAATCTTTCTGACTCTTTTGACCAATGTTTGCAGCCCAGGGTTTAGGAGTTAGCGTATACTATGTATGCAGTTTGGCTTGAAGCCACAGGATATTTTGTTTTCTGTACCTTGAATAGCTGTGGTTTTTCCATAATAGTTTCCATGCATTGCCAAGAGTACCTTTGCAAGCTACATTATCTGTAAAAATTATCTTAAATATTTGGAACAGACTATGGAATCATGCTTGTTTAGAGAAACTGTGATAGGACCTTCTCTAAGAGCCATGACCTCATATCTTCCCATGCTTCTAATAGTGGATATGATTTTCTGCACCTCAGAAATTAGATACTAACATAATATGGGTTTCTTTGTTATAGTTATCATCGTTGTATATTTCTGTCATGTAAAAATAGTATTTGGTCTGAGGTATTGATCTCTTAGGTATGCTAGTTCGCTTAGTTGTCCACTAGAGGACTTCGATCTAAAAAGAGATTTTTCAGCAATCCAAGCACATTTGAACATCAGCTCTTAGTTTTCCAGTTTTTATGGACAAATCTTACTGGCCCTACACATCAGTCAACATTCTACCTTGGGGAATGTCGGGGAGCTGTGAAGAAAGTTGGGACTATCCGAAATTTTAGAGTTGAATAAGTTTTCAGTAATCTCCATAATTTGTTTTCTGCAAAATATTTCTTCTCTCTATATAAGGAGTTTCTTCAAATGATTAAAGGCAGTCTATTGACCTCTCAGCTGTATGAGCACTGGCTTTCCATACCCGAAATAGTCAGCAATGAAGAAAAACTATCAACAGCAAAGAGGTAATGGCTGGCGAATTGTGTGAACAACATCAACCAAACAGAAGTAATATTTGCTTATACACATTAGAGAATATATATCCCAAAAATATTCAGTAAAAATGCTGCCAGCAAAAGGTTTCAATTGTTCACAAACATGGAATACATTTGCAAACAGAGGTGTGACTTAGGGAGTCACAGTGGACCATGCTTATGATTATCAGTTTTGTACTACACTTAAATTTGTCATTTTGGCCCCACCCCTACCCTGATTCTGGAAAAACATTTAAGCAATATTTTGAATATACATTGTTACTTTCCTTTTATTTATGGAGGTCATTTCAAAAGATATAATTACTTTCCCCTTTTCTATATTTATAAATTGAGTAAACTTGTTTTTAACATAACTGTCTCTTTGTTCAGGCTTTTAGAAGAACTCCCGCCACTGAATGCTGCATTCCTGAGACAGATGTTTAGAATTCTAAATAAAATAGCCAGAAATTCCTCGATAAACCACATGCCAGCATACAGTCTCTCTGCTGCAATAGCGCCATTTCTTTTATGCCTTCCTAGATATGGAAATAAAGTACTGGCTACTGATATTTCCAAAAAGGTAATTGGCCATTTACTTTAAGCCTAGCTTTGATAAGCCTTTACAATGTGACAGAAAGACAGTATTACCCTCAGAGTCTGAGTTACTTTGTTGTTGATGATGATGATTTTGGCTTTGGTTTTGCTTCATTTTGTAAAATAAGTACATGTTTGAATGGCTTTCTTTTGGAGAGGAAGAATCATTGGTGCATTTTAAGTAAGTAAAATATGAATAGGTATTTGAGCTCAATGATGCAGTTTTTTTGTCAGTTGTGACTTAGAATATCCTTAGACGAATCCAGTGAGAATAAATGCTGTGAAATGAAAAAAAAAAAAAAAACCCTGGGTACTGGGTTCACCAACCAAGAATGAATTCTGATGTAATCAGTGTAGAATTTGTAAAATGCTACTTGTTTTCATGATGGTTTCCTCAACAAAACAAAGGTAATGCAATTTTGGATCATTTTTATCAGGTATGGTTATTATGACTCCTGATTTCTGTAATTAAATATGGCCTTGACCTCTTGATGCTGGTTATCATTGGTTTAGAGAATTATAGAGTAAAGTATTCTATGGGACCTGCCTTTCAAATATTATAATAAAGTACCAGAATTTTTACAGTATTGGTATCAAATGGTTATTTTGATTCTCAGTATTTGAGCTTCTGATTCACTATTAATTGACCAACTGCCCTGGGACCTGAAAGGAATATATTATAGGACAGCCTAATTGAGAATAAGTATTCCTCATATTGCATAGGAACAAATATCCTAAGGGAAAAAAAAGGGTTACAAAGAAACAAACACTGCAGATCCATAACTATCCAGTTTCTTCCATAGGCATTATTTTATTAATTCCCAGCATAATAAACCTGAGGATCAAGCTGTTACCATGGCATTTGCACTGAACCATCAGGGAAATATGAATGTTACCCCATAGATGGGTTTGCCTGTCTCTTGCCTTTTAGTTAGCCCATGGGACCTTTGAGTAGAAAGTTCCCTCCTTAGCTGTGCTTTTCTTTAAGCATCCTTACAAATATGCACAGCCATGAATGTGTCCAAGACAAGCAAGGTTAATCAAGTGGACAATATGTATAACATTCTGGGCCTCACAGGGTGAAAATTGGAAATCATCCTCTTATATGATATTGGACTGTGATGACCACACTTGAATATCTGATCTCATAATCATCTTTTAAATTTCTAAGAAGAAGCCCGCCTCGATACTTCATTAAAGCTAACGTTATCTCAGTATTTTAAAGTACATACTTTTAGCCTCCCAAATTCTTAAATAAAATGTGATTTGTAACTATACAAAATGACAGAGACCCTTTTTGTTTGCCCTTTTTTTGTCCCAGATTTCTCTCGTAACATTCCTCATAGATAATTCTCCGAAACTGTTCGGGCTAGATATTGTTGCACTATGGTATGAAACCTCGTTTTATCATGGACCCGGAGGAAATACCTCATGTGACCAGGTTACTACATCTAATATCATCACCCGAAATGAACCAGAACATGGAGCCAGCAGCTGCCCCAAGGGGAGGACATACACCCCTGACCATGATGAACCAGCAATAAGTCAAGTGGCTCCTCCTCTCTCTGAGGGCACTAACGGTGTGTATACATGTCCTACTACTATAAGTTAAAAGTTAGAATCGTTTAGCACTGAACTATGAATTTTATAACAAACAACAATGAAGAATTTGCTAAACCATGTGAAGGGACACTTCACCTGTGTGTTATAATTTCCTACTGCAAGAGATTCCCTCCATATTTTGGTACCTCTTTGCACTGGTCCTGAATTTATGCAAAAGGTAAATCCCAGAAATGAGAGTAATTGACTAAGTATATGTTACTTACTTTGATATAAAGGGTATTAATTTAGATGTGTATTATACATTGAATAGCAATTCAATACCAAATTGGGTTTTCTCTACCTGAAATGTCTGGCTGTCCTAAATCTTACTGTGTAGACCAGACTGACCTCAAACTCGCAGAGATCATCTTGGCTCAGCTTCTGAGGTCTGGGTATAAAGGCACATGCCAAAATGCTTTTCTTTTATGCAAGTTTTAAAATATAGCCTAATATACCAGTATGGGATTCATTGACACTGTGAACTCAGATTTGAGCTCTCAGTTCGGTGGGTTGTGAAGGGGGAAACCAAGGATTGTAATAAAAGTGCAGTCAGGCAAGTTGTGTGGTGAAATTCAAATACTATTGTTAATTTACATTTGGCCATGGCAGTTCTGCCAGAAAGACACAGGTGGACTAAAAAATTGGTACTATTTTATCGCTTGAATCTAATACCTATATGCTTACCTTTCAAGACAAACCCTAAAACTACTAGGTATACTAGAACTGTGGCCATATACAACTAGATATCCAATGCCTTATGAAGTAATGTCATGATTATAAATGTTATAATACTGATTATTTTTCTGTGTCTTTGTGGTGAAGCATAAGTAATGCAGGCTATAAAATGTGAAGGTCATGCAAGTGCTAAGTGAGTTCAATTACAATAAATAATGATTTTATTCCTTTATTAGAATCAGAGACTCAAGAAGATAATATGAATGCAACCCAGCAAACAACTTCTCAAACTCCTACTGCACCACCAAAAAACCAAGTATTTCGTACTTGTCCACGGTTTATATGCTTGGACAAAATGCTACCTTCTATACTTGTGAGTTTGTTTCATTTTGGGTTTCTAAACCTGTCCTATTTCCCATAATTTCTGGGAACCTATTTTCTAAGTAAACTATTTCACCAAACTGATGAATATACAGATAACCTATTCATGAGGTCAGATTCTTTTAAAGTAGAAATAAAACCTACTGAAGTTAGAGTCTTCTAATTTAATGAAAAGTGAAAATTTGAAAAGAAATAGTATTCCCATGTTTTTCACTGATTTCAGCAAAGACCCAAACTCACCAGCTTGTTGGATGCAATGGATCTTTGGAATTGCCCAACTATCAATATTTTGAACTGTGTTAGGACTCCATATTACTCTAGAGTCTACCTTGGTGTTATTGCCTCTGGTATTACTCAATCTTATAATCAAAAATATCTATAGATTACTATCTGATATTAACAATAAATTAGATATATACATGTTTTTTGCTATACATTGATCTTTTTATACTACTGCATTCTATGAAATTGTCGCCTAATAGGCTTAGTCTATCTTAAATATGCTTCTAGATTTCCATTGGAAATATTCATTTACTGTCCAGCATCTCTTTTAGCTCTATGCCTGTGCCAGGAATTTATGCCACACGTGAACAAGTTTATCATGTTAGACACATGAGAATTACTGCCCATTCCTTAGGTATTTTAGATCAGGATAATTTTGTCATCAATAACTGTAATCATGTAATCAATTAAAATGAAAGAAAACATGGAGTAAATCTGTGTATGGTCCTCATTTTTACAGAGTGAAACCATGGTAGAACAACTGAAAATTGCTTGGGTTCTTAAATGTGACAGCATCTTTCGATAAGGATGGTTTAAAATAAGAAGTCACCAAAGAAGGAAATAAAAGTCTCAGAAGTATAGTGGAAAAGGAAAGATTTCTTTAAAACACAAATGCCAGTTTTCACAGTAGAGGTCAGGGTAGACAGGAAGCCAAATAGTGATGTGATCTCTGAAAGAGAACTATCCCAATAGTTACTTGGAATGGCATGCTCTAGAAAGAACTTCAAAAAGCAAAGAAAAAGTAAGAGAACACCATTCACCAAAATGCTTCGGTGACTAGAAGTGTGATTCAATCTGGAGGGTTGATTAATTACCAGAAACCCTTGATGATTCAAATTGGGAAAAATGGATTAGGGAAAGAAATATATTTGGAAGCTAAAAA
Organism: Apodemus sylvaticus; assembly: GCF_947179515.1. Classification (NCBI taxonomy): domain Eukaryota; kingdom Metazoa; phylum Chordata; class Mammalia; order Rodentia; family Muridae; genus Apodemus; species Apodemus sylvaticus. The sequence goes on from NC_067475.1 coordinate 154,623,655, forward strand.
AGAAAAAAGTGAAATGTCCTCTTCATTTCTTTCAGTTGTAGCTATGCATCCATGATTGCCATGACTCTGGTTTACCTTCAAAGACCTATTTGTGCTTTAGCTGTTTGGATCTGTTATAATAGAAGCTTGTCCTTATTCCACACAGGATATGATATCGGTCATTGAGGAAAAAGGACCAGAATCAGAAGAAGTATTCCAATCCATTTCCGATAGATCACACTTGGTCCTGAAGGATAAGATCTATACTGAGCAACACATCAATTGGGACCAAGAATCGGTACTCACAGTAGCTTACCTTTTAAAGGTAAGGCAGTATTTTGCATCACCAACATTCAGCATCCCTCTAGAGATGCATATTCTGTCCTTGAGATTACCAGATCATGACAGTTTTCTTGAACTATGGATACATGATCTCCGAATAAGAGTCACTTTAGGTAAAAATGTGACAAGCTCAAAGATTCATCACAAAGACACAGGTGAACACTTTATGTTGGAGGTTAACTTTCTCATACATCAGATGGGCTTTTTTTGGCATTACAAATGTTCCCACTGATTTCACCTCTCTAACTATGCCACCTGAATTAATAATAGAACAAGTAATAATAGTAATAAAAGTGTGTTTTACACGATGCATGTCTTAAATCATACCACAAAAACTTAAGTAACAACAGTACAAAATAGCTGTTCTACCACAGACTTGTAATGTGAGAGAATTGCATGTTGCCAATTCTATATCCAGTCCAATATCTATGTCCAGTAGATATATAAAATTGTTTTCCTTCTCTAAGAAAAAATAAAGCAGTATTTTCACTTTTTCCTGATATTGCCATCCTAACCCCATGTCAAATACTGAAGAATTAGCCTAACTTACTTCTAAGTAGTCTAATATGCTTAACTTCTCAGTGAGCAGCAGTAACTCTAGAGCAAATATCATTGTTTGATTTTTATTTGGGGCATGATCTGAGATTGCCTCTAAGTAGACTGGAGCTATGGCCCCAGACATCTAGAGAAAAGATAATGCTCTGAGAGTAGCCATGGTTAATAACGTTAGGCAATGGTAACAAATGATCCCCCCTTGGCCCTCGAGCTTGCCAAGTGCATCTGGCTCTCATTGCCAGAAACCTGGGACCACATCACAGGGAGGAAAGTGAAGATCAGTAACTGGAAGTCATGTGTATTCACAGCAATTTAAAGGTACAGGAACACCTGGGCACCTTCCATTTGTCTGAATTTCTATCCTTGATACAATGTGAAAGTTAATTGTGGCATTTCAAACAAGTTGCTGCTTACAATTAATTTAAATAGTTGAATATTTACACATTTTAATTGAATATTTACATGTTTTAAGAATGGATGTGAAACTGTGAGACATTCTCACATGTAAAACAGTGTGCTTAAGTAAGGAAGTTCACCACTATTCCAGGTGTACCCAGAGGCATATATGTATATTACAACTTTACTCTCTGTGAACTGAAAGTACAAGTTCACCTAATTATACAATCAGAATGAAGCATTTCCTGGCCCTGTCATTTTTGGATGGTTTTTTATTTTCAGAAAGAACACTTTGCTTTTTGTTTGTTTTATTGTTTTTTTAATACTTACTGTTCATTTTTTCTTCTTTTAATATTACTATTATTACTACCAATTTATTCATTCATTTATTTATTAATTTTCATCTTGAAACTGCTACACTCTACCTCTTCATCCTTTATGAGTCTCTTTCCTTCTCCTCTGAGCAGGTCAAGGTCCCCATGTGTTATCCTTGCACCCTGACAAATCAATTCTCTTCAAGGTTAGCACAACTTTTCCTACTGAGGCCAGCTGGGTGAGGGGTTTCCACAGACAGTCAACAGTTTTAGGGATAGACCCTGTTCCAAATGTTGGGGGACCCACATGGTGTCCGAGCTGCACATTTGCTACATATATGCCATATGTCACAGCGCAGCTTCTGTATGCTTTTTGGTTGGTGTTCACTTCTTGGCAGCTCTCAATGGTCCAAGGTAGTTGAGTCTGTTGATCTTCTTGTGGAGTCCCTATCTTGATCGGGGCCCTGAATTCTTTCCTCAATTATTCACTAAGAGTCCATGAGCTCTATCTAATGTTTCCCTGTGGGTCTCTATCTGTTTTAGCCAGCTGCTGGGTGAAGTCTCTCAGAGAGCAGTCATGCTAGGCTACTGTCTGGATATCCCACAGAGCGGCTGACCTCCATTGAGACAGATAGAATTTCAGGCTGTGAGTTGGAAAGCATATCCCTGATTTCAGGTAGTAGGGTGGACTGAAAACCAGGAAAGGCAATCAGAATAGACAGTAGGGTTATTTCATTGATGCTGCAGTCAGAACTCTGATTCTTTGCTTCTACTCTTAGGTAAAAACACATAGGCTCCTGCCTTTAGTTTCCACTTTTATAATGCATAATGCATGGAATTATTGATATGCAGGATATGGAACCCCCAAACAGATTGTGACACACAAGTTAACAATCCCTGGTCTAACCTCCTATTTTTAAACAAAACTTTTTTCAAATACTTTCTACAATGTACATAGACCATTAATTTTCTTGTGTTTTTTTCATTATAAAAGGATTTTATTAGAAACATACAAGGAAGCTTACTTTATTCAGATTTGTATGAAAATTGGCTTAGTGTCCTTGATGAAGAATCCCTGCTTGGAAAAATTTCAACTATACGAAGGTAATGACATAGTATACACTTGGGGAAATGCCCAAAGTTAGAAGTAATGCATTTTGAGATATATGGGCTTGTCTTTATAGGATTATAAGCTGGAATGATGTCCCAAGACAAGAAGTTTCCTTTGCTAAGACATGTATAGTCACTTTATAAACAGGTGCATTTCTCACACAAGTGTGTTGTACCATGTCTGTAATCCAACCACTTGAGAGTCTTCTAAATTATAATGGTCATGGTGTGGAAGACAGCTTATGCTACGCAGTTGTGTGCAAGGCAGATTAGAACATTGGTTTGAATTCCTGAGTGAGACAAGTTAAAAGAAGTATATAAGTATAATAACTGTGGGCTATTTGTATCCTAATACTATTACCATAGTATTGTAAATATTGAACATTTAAATACATATATCATTAATTAGAACGTGAAGCTATTACTAAGTTCTTCCTTCTCAACTATAACTACCTAGATAAGTCTGGGTCAGGTATAGCTTTGACTTCTTTGGGTCATTTCCCTGTATCCATAGAATGATTTCTTAAGTACCAGGACTTTGAGCTCCCATTTCTACCCAGGACTCCAGTATCTCTGCCTTATCTATAGCAGAAGCTTTTATGCCTGCATTGTGTAGGGTCACTAGTGCGCCTTCTGCTCCTTGTGTTCCAGAGTGTCACAAGAGTGCTGCATGGATTCATAGTAAGTTGGATATTAAATGTGCCCCCATGGTGGTTAGAAAGATGGTTCATTGTTTGGCAACACTTTTTTCCATACACAGAACACACAACCTGCAACAAGCTTCATTCATTCATTCTATTTCCAGAGAACCTGACACCTTCCTCTGGGTTCTGTGGGTAGCAGTAATACATGTAATACAGAAAAATGCATACATAATTTTTAAAGTTTCCCATAATTCTATAGGGGAAATTGATTTTCAGATAATATTTTAGCCAACAGTAGCAATATTTTACCTAAAATCTGTATTTTGGGGTGGGGTCATTCATTTGTTTATATTAGTGCACATGCAGAAGCTATGCATGCAGTCGATGGCATAACTATATCCAAAGTTCCATTTCTTTTTATTAGATATTTACTTTATTTACATCTCAAATATTATTCCCTTTCCTCATTTCCTCTCGGAAAACCCCCTATCCCATCTTCCAGACCCCTGCTCACCTATCTACCCACTTCCACTTTCCTGTCCTGGCATTACCCTTCAGTGGAGCAGCAAGCTTTCACAGGACCAATGTCCTCTCCTCTCATTGATTTCTGAAAAACCCATCCTCTGCTATATATGTAGCTGGAGCCATGGGTCCCTCCATATGTACTCTTTGGTTGGTGGGTTAGTTCCTTGGAGCTCTGGTTACTGGTTGGTTTATATTATTATTCCAGCCTATGGGGCTGCAAAACCCTACAGCTCTCTAGCTCCTCCATTGGGGACCCTGTGCTTAGTCCATTGGTTGGCTGTGAGCATCAACTTCTGTCTTTGTCAGGCACTGGCAGAGCCTCTCAGGAGACAGGTATATCGGGCTCCTGTCGGATAGCGCTTGTTGGCAGTCACAATAGTGACTGGGTTTGGTAAGTGTGTATGGGATGAATCCCATGTGGAGCAGTCTCTAAATGGCCTTTCCTTAAGGTTCTGCTCCACCCTTTGTGTCTAAATCTCCTCCCATGGGTATTTTGATCCCCCTTCTAAGACAAATGGAAGTATCCACACTGCGGCCTTCCTTCTTCTTGGCCTTCATGTGGTCTGTGAATTGTGTCTTGGGTATTCTGAGCGTTTTGGTTGATATTCACTCATCAATGAGTGCATAAGATGTGTTTGTTTTTCGTTTGTTTGATTGGTTGGTTTTGGGTTACCTCACTCAGGATATTTTCTAGTTCTACCCATTTGCCTAAGAATTTCATGAATTCATTGATTTTAATAGCTGAGCAGTACTCCATCTTATAAATGTACATTTTCTGTACCTATACCTCTGTTGAGGGACATGTGGGTTCTTTCCAGCTTCTGCCTACTATAAATAAGGCTACTATGAGCATAGTGGAGCATGTGGCCTTATTGTCTGTTGGAGCTTCTTCAGGATATAAGCCAAGGAGTGGTATAGCTAGGTCCGCTGGTAGCACTATGTCCAATTTTCTGAGGAATCAACAACCCGATATCCAGAGTGGTTTTACCAACTTGCAATCCCACCAGCAATGTAGGAGTGTTCCTCTTTCTCCACATCCTCACCAGCATCTGCTGTCCCCCAAGTTTTTGGTCCTGGCAATTTTAACTGGAATGAGGTGGAATTTCAGGGTTATTTTGATTTGCATTTCCCTAATGATTAAGGATGTTGACAATGCAGCATTACTTGTCAGACAATCAACAGTAAAATTTTCCTTTGTCTATATAGTATTCTACTGAAGATGCCACAAGCAAATTACATTGTTCTTAAACAGCTCATTCGTGTGCTATTAAAAATTAAAACTTCTGCCAAGAATACTCTAGACAGCTTCATCTTATCTATCCGTATAGCCCCACATGTGTTATGGGATCAGACTTGTGTGAACTCATTATTTGGAAGTGACATTCCAAAAAAGGTAAGAGGATCTGATTTTTCCCTTTGAGAACAAAGTAGTCATTGTGATCAAGAAATTGGGAGTACCTCAGAAAGGTCAGCGATGTTAAAGGAAACCCTAAGATTGCATTATTCTGGAGTGGGAGATACATTGATCTATTCCAGGAAACATTGGGAAGGGAGATTGTTAACATAGTTTGAAGGAAGTGAATCATTTGTTTTTTGTTCTTTCTTTCCTTTTTACTTTTTTTTCAGATATTGATCTTAGATATTAATGTTTTACCCAATAATATGCTGCATGTATAATGGTAGTTCAAGAAGACTACAGTAAAGTTGAAAAAAATCCCTATTACCTAGTGTTTCACTTGTTTGATTATTTACTATTACAGCTGTACTTTGGAGCACATGATAGTTGTTCTTTATCATTGTGAGACTATTAAAATTATGAATTACCCTAACTGCACTACTGGTCATAAAAAAGAACATTGCATACAATTTTATATATAGATATAGATATAGATATAAATATACACAGACATATATACATATACATATATATATGCATATGTATACAGACATATATACATATAGATATATGTATACATATGTATATATACATACAATATGTAATATAATGAATAATGATGAACATGTACTCTATCTTATATAATATAGTTTCTAATATTTTAGCACTAACTTCTACTTATATAAAATAGAAGTATATGTTTGCATTATTTTGGGTACATTTTTAGGTACCTTAATATTTTGCTTTATTTATCTCTTCCTTTTCCTAGAAAGCTATATGCATTTATATTTTTCATCACTTTAATTATTTAGTTTTAATTCTGATTGCAGTACACTACTCTAGGTCTCATCCTCACGACCCCCTCTTCCCTCAGTTTAATTTTAATTTAAAATTTTATTTATGTTTTAATTTTTTTAAAGTTTGGGGGAAGTTGCCAGGGGAGAGTGTAGATATGGATGGACTAGAAAATGAGTGTTACTGGGTTGCATGATGAGAAATTCACAGAGAATCAACAAAGGACTTACCAATGAATGAAGTCATGGTGGTATTACTCACCATGGAGTAGAGTAGACCAATGAAAAGCTCCTTCAATTTAGAAAGTGTCTTAATTTGCTACTATTATGATAAAACACTGAGGAAAATTCTGGAGGACAGGTTACACTTCACAATATACTTCTAGTTACCAGTTAACTACTGAAAATGTCAGGGCAAAACCAAAGCGAGGCAGGAAGCTGGAGGCAAGAACTGATGCACAAGCTGTGTAAGAGTGCTTGCTGCCTCTTTTCCTGTACCTCCTATCTCTCTTTGTCTCAGTAATAGCTCCTGGGTGGCACCATCCTGGAGTTCTGGGACCTATAAATTCCATTGTTAATCAAGAAAATATTCCACAGACTTTTCTACACAATGGGCCAATCTGTTGTCTCAGTTTCTCAACATAGATCCCTGTTCTCACCAAATTCTTCATTAGTCATTTTTCTATTGCTTTAGTAAAACACCAGGACCAAGGCAACTCATAGAAGTAAATGTTTATTTGGGACTTAGAGATTTAGAGACATTACCATCCTTCAAATTCATGACAGAGGAGCATGGCTGCAGGAAGGTAGGGCAACCAAACAGGAAGCAGAGACCTGGTGGCTCTCATCTTAGGCAGCAAACGTGAAGCATAGAGAGTACACTCCAAATGGCACCTGACTTCTGTGACCTTACATTCTAACCTATGACATACTTCCTCCAGAGATGTCAAGTCACTAAACCACTCAAAAGATTTCACAAAGATGGTACCATAAATTGAGATGCCTGGAATTAGACAGGCATCACATTCAAAATATCACAATGAAACTCCACCTCTTCCCCATTCCCCTGCATAAAATCACTAATTCAAGAAATCTTTGAAGTCATTACTGTGATTCACTCACAGTTATTCTGGCAGCATATCAGTTCTGAAATGTTACATTGCTTTAGTAGTTCCCCTATTCTTTGAAGTATGTATGAAATTTTAACATGATAAAGTAAGTTGCGAAGAACTTAAGCATCTCCATTTCAGACAGAGACTTAATTTCACAGGTTCATATCTGCTCAAAGTAACTGATATTTTCCTTTTAATTTTGGAATTCATTTTTTTATCGATTTCAATTTCGTAAACTATGTAAAATTACAGAAGATCTTGTTTTTTTTTCCTTGTGTTACAGATCTCTGTTATACAAATCATGATTGATAACTTTGCAGATATATTTGGAGAAGATGACCCTATAATTTGTGACAACAGTCAGAAGAGGTCAGATGACATAAAGACTACAGTAAATACTGCTGGTAAGTCAAAAGCTTTGAAATACTGATGAATTAAAGGTTTCATCTGCTTCTTCTCAAGCAGAAGTTCCTAGAGATTAAGAGAAATTAGTCATTAAACAGATGGAAGGATGATATTCTCTGATTTCATAAATTTGTAAATATCAAAGCCCTATTGTGGCCTATTATATTAAAACGTGGGAAAAGATTTTTAAACAATACTTTCATTAAATTATATATTAATATGTGTATATATACATAGGTATGCATAAAGACACACATACACACACATACACACACACACTCACACACACACACACTCGCACACACACATATATTCTTTCATACATGCATGTAGGACAGAGGAACTCCTTACTTAGACCCTGTACAAATTCCAGCATATTACCTGTTATATTTCTCACCTTTCTTCCCATGGTCCATAAGTCATGTAGGATATCTTGGATATGAAATTATTTTTAAAAAGTTCACTTAGAAACAATTATTCAATTTAAAAATTCATTACACATACTCCCAAGAGTGAACAATGTGCCAACAAGCTTTGCTATTCTTGGACAGAAACACTGATGTTTAATTTCATTTGATTCATAATCTTGCCAAATGCTTAGCATTTGGTATCAATATGAAGTTGCACAGGATCCACTACAACACCTATGTGAGGAATCTTAACAAATAACACATTCAGGAGCAGATATATTGTTAACTCAAGAAGCTTTTGTGTACAGTTCAGAAAATATACTGAAAACTAGTCTGATCTGAAGTGGGGTGAATCTATCATCAGAGAATGTTTTTCTAACTAAGACATTTCTTGACTTCATTTAGCAGGGGACAACGAAACAACTGCAACATATGACTTTCCACAAAGGAAACTTCCTCATGACTAAAGAAGGTTCCTGTCATTCTATTTCAATAAAAGAAACAACTTCAATTATACATTTACCCATATTATTTATTACAAATAGATTCACTCACTATTTATTTCAAGTTATGTATTACATATTCTTATCTATTATAATAAATTGAATTAAATTGTTATTGCTTAGACTCGAATATGCCTGATTCATGATTCTCCATAGTATTTGTAAAATGGCATTTCCAGTACTCTCCTCCACCTCTCTTACTCAGGCACCTATATTCATGCAACAGATCCACTAGAATCACTTTATTAATTTTTTCTTCCAAACTACAATCAAAACGGCATTTTAAGTCCTGCACAATAATTTTGTTAATAGTAATTATTGTCCTAGTTCTGTGAAAATGTACTCTACTAAATTATTTACATTAGGAAAATAGCTCATTTTTTTGAGGGCTCAAGATATCAACATACAGCAGTTCTAATGTCAGGAGGTTGTAGCTAGTGAAGTCGTTCACCTAATTCAGAAGCAGAGGACAATAAATGTTAATATTCAGTAAGTTTTTTCTTTTTAAACATCCCAGGAACCATGAAAGGAATAGTAGAACCTAGTTATACTATTGGTTTGGCCACCAGTTACTTAAGCATAGACAGAATCTAAGGACCATAAATACACCCTCAGTGTCATGTCCAGAATCTTTTTTCAGAGAGAATTCTAAATAGAATTCCATTAATGATCAGCATTAATCATCACACATGATAAGATTAAAGGTGAATCATGGCTTCAAAAAACATAGGAATGGTCAAAGGTTTTAGTGATCAGAGAAATGAGCAGAGTCTGAAGTAAAGGCCACCCAGAGACTGCCTTACCTGGGGATTCATCCTACAAACAGTCACCAAACCCCGACACTACAACAAGAAGCATGTACCAAAAGGAGCATGCCATGGCTGTCTCCAGATGGGCCCTGACAGAGCTCTATAAATACAGAGGCAGATCAACTATTGGACTGGGCTTGGGGTCACCAGTGGGAGGATCTGGAGGGTAGTCCGGAGTACCTGAAGGGGTTACAGCCCCATGGGAATAAGAATGACTTCAGACACTCAGACACCCCAAGACTCCCAGGGACTGAACCATCAGGATCAGTGGGAGGAGTGGTCTTTGGTCAGGTAAAGGCTCAATAGAGGCCCCAACAAAAGGAAACAGACTGGGGTGGGGGGTGGGGTGAGGTGGGAATGTGTCAGGTAGAGGGACATACACATGGAGGCAAGTGATGGGAGGAGGGGTAGGGAATCTTTGGGGAGGGGGGCTTTCAGGAGGGGGGAAATTGGGAAAGGTTTTACCATTGGCAATGTAAATGAAGATACTCAATAGAAAAATAGATATTGAGAGAAAACAAAAACCAACAAAACAACAACAAAATGACCCCAGGATCCCATTTTACACCAATCAGATTGATTACATTCAAAAACCTCAGATGACAACCAGTGTTGTTGAGGATATGTAGAAAGAGGAACACTCCGCCATTGCTGGTGGAGTTGCAACCTGTTACAACCATTCTGGAAATCATTCTGGTGTTTATTTTGAAAAATGGAAATAGATCTACCTGATGACCTAGCAATACCACTCTTGAGAATATACCCAAATGATGCCCACCATGCCACAGAGGCACGTGTTCCACTACGTTCATAGCAACCTTGTGCTGCTAAGTATCTTAGATACCTAGAAGCTGGAAACAACCCAGATGTCCCACAACAAATCGATACAGAAAATGTTCATTTACACAATGGAATACTACTCAGCTGTTAAGCATGAGGACATCCTGAATTTTTCAAGCAAATGGAAGGAATTAGAAAATATTCTGAGTAAGGTATTCGGACACAAAAGGACACACTAATGTTCTCACTAATAAGCGGATATTAGCCAAAAAATGCATAATACCCAACATACAGTCCACAGACCTCAAAAAAGGTCAACAAGCTGAAGTGCACAAGTGAGGACAACTCAGTCCCACTTGGGAGGGAGAAGAAAGCAATCACAAGTGGGGAAGAAGGGTGGGACCTGGGAAGGAAAGTGGACAGTGGTCAGGGGAGTCATGGGAGAGGGGAACCTGATCTAGGATGGGGAGAAGGAAAAGGACTGAAGCCCTGAGGGCCAGCACAAAGAATGTAAACAAGCAACCTTGGAAAGTAGAAGGTTAGGGGAAGGACCCTCCAGAATGTACCAGAGTCCTGGGAGGTGAGCAACTATCAGGCACTAAAGGGAGCAACCTTAGATGCCTGACAGTGGGGAGAGGGAACATAGCCCACCCCCAGCAGGAAGAAAGATAGGGCATCAAATGAGGGAGGGGCATCCCACAGTCACAACTCTGATCTGTAATTGTTCCTCTCTGAAACAACTGCAGAGATAGAAATGGAAAGGAGCCTGAGGAAAAGAGCCAGAGATAGGCCCAAAGTGAGGTCTAGCTCAAGCGGAGGCTCTAAGGTCTGACACTATTACTGAGGCTATGGAGAGTTCACAATAAGGGACCTATCTTGACTGCCCTCTGAATGATCCAACAAGCAGCTGAAAGAGTCAGATACAGACATTTGCACCCAACTAATGGACAGAAGCACCTGACTCCTGTTGTTGAATTAGGGAAGGATGAAAGCAGCTAAGGAAGGAGACCCAGTAGGACGACCAGCACTCTCAATCTGGACCTCTCAGATCTCTCAAACACTGAACCACCAAATAGGCAGCATACACCAGCTGACATGAGGCCCCCAACACACTTACAAAAGAAACCTCCAGGTCTGTATTCATTCAGAGATGATGCACCTAACCCTCAAGAGACTCTAGGGCCCAGGGAGTTTAGAGGTCAGGTGGGCTGGAGGATGAGGACATCCATGTGGAGACAGCAGGGTGGGGAGGAGATATGGGATGTGGAAAGTTCTGAGAGTGGATGAGATGGGGGGATAAAATATTAAGTTTTAAAAAATACATAAATAAATGTATAAATTATTTAGAATGCTACAGAAGGAATTGAGCTGATCTAGTAAATTAGTGTGATAAATTTTCAAGTCTACAGCCTCACTACTTCCATAAATCTGACTTAAATTTCTAGCCCCAGCCATGGGAGGTTGAGTGCCTTTTGCCAAAGAAATCTTACAGCAATATGTATATGTCTAAATTCAACTGATTCTAGCGGTTTATGACTTAGCAACGTCTACGTTGAAAATGAGTTTCTATGGTACATAAAATATTAGACATGTTGACGTGTTAGGGAAGCAGTTGACAGGAGTATTCTGCTTCTAACACCTATGAAGTGTGACAATAACCCGTACAGCCACATATCAGAATAGATGCAGTAAGTGTACTTACATGTCAGTAGTATTCAAGAAGTTTTTTTTGTAAGTGTAATTTAATTAATTTTTTGATATATTTTTTGTTTACATTTCAAATTATTTCCCCTTTCCTGGATCTCCCCTCTCAAAAAGTCCCATAAGCCCTCTTCCCGCCCCTTGTTACCTCATGAACCCCTTCCTGCTCCCCTTTCCTGGTATTCCCCTAAACTGCTGCACTGAGCCTTTCTAGGACTAGGGGCCTCTCCTTCCTTCTTCTTGGGCATCATTTGATATGTGAATCGTTTCTTGGGTATTCTGATCTTCTAGGCTAATAGCCGCTTATCAGCGAGTTCATACCACTGTGAGGTCAAGAACCTTTGATTGGACTTAAGTTTATTTTCTTTACCTCACAATTGAACAGTTTTGGGTCTTTCATTGGTTTCTCTGAAAAAAAATTTTAGTCTGTAGACTCTAAGAAGCCTGTTCTTTTCTACACTTGATCTTAGCCAAAAGGCCGAGAAGCAATAAACCTGTTCTTTTCTACTGAGATAAAGAAATGGACTGAGCCCAGATGTGAGAGAAGGTGTGCATGTGTGCGTGTGTGTGTGGGGGGGGGCGTGCGTGCATGTGGGTGTGTTGGGTGGGGAGGAGCTGAGGAGTAGAGGGAGGGAAAACTATCAGAACATGTTGTATTACAAAAGAATCTACTTAATAAAAAGCAGGAGGAAGAAAATATTCATCAGAAAAAAAGGAATAAAAAGACCTAATTATTAAACCTCAAACTTTAATAGCAAGAAAATAAAATAGAATCATATTTTATACTTATTTTTTCTGTTTTTATGGTGAAGATGTAGAGGATAGAATGAATTCATTTAAGGAATGTATTTTATCCTTGACTATGATTCTGAACTAAGTATCATTGTGATGAGAAGTATAATATACTAATCTACAATACTGACTGACTTTCCTGTAGATGAAGCTTTCTGACTCTGTTCAGTAAAGCATATTTATTTTTAAAGTGTCCTGTGATTTTTGCATGTTGGTCTCTACGGTTCATAGGGTTAATGAAGCTGAATTTTCACATATACCTTTGATAGGTTAAAAAAGAATAATGTATTGAGAATATTTGAGAATGAGTATGAATTTCAAAATGTTTTGTAGAAAATTACTTCTCTTCTTGGATAGATATTATTACTGATATCTATCTGTCTCTCATTTCATCTATCTATTTAGCTATTAACATATACTTTTCTGAGAATCTGTTATTTAATAAAAATGCCTATGGTTCAACAATTATTAAACTACATGATTTTAAAACCAAAAGACTGAAGAGGATGAAATGCACTTGTCACTTTGTCAGTTACAGCATAAGCTCTTGAATCTTGACTTCACAATGGCCTGTCACCCTGACTGCTAATGAATCCTCAGACTTCAGTGGTTGGTTTACCAACTGCAGTCTTCAGTTTGTTATATAGTGCCTAGAAGGAAAGCGATAATTTCATATCCATTGATTTGCTCTCAATTCCAGGCTCCACTGTAAAGGTATGTATATAGAAAGCAATTGTTAGCATAGCACAGGAGATGGAGAGGTTTGGAGAGGTGCAGGAATCTAGGTGGAGACTTTGAAATGTACAAGAATGTTTACTTTCCAGAATCAATGTTGATATCCTCATAGGAGCCACAGGAAAGACACACAGAACTGTCACCGGTGTCTGGACAAGATCAACTTCATGACTAATCTTTGAATGCTGGAGTGTTTGCTTGTTTGTACATGTGATTGTTTTTCTGCATTGAGAGTTATCTAGCTTATTATAATAGTTTTGACAGCTCAGCTGAACATCAGGATCATGAAAGCAGAGGTCTTTGGCTTGAGTTGTGGAGATTCATGCAACTACACTTTCAAATGCTAATATACTCCACCTACTCATTTCTAAGTTTTCACCATTCAAGACAGTTTGGGGAAGGGACAAACATACGAAAAAGAAATTTCTGAAGGAAACTGACATATAGGACAATATAGGAAAGGCCAGGGTGTTCACAGGTATGAAAAGAAGTCTAGAATTTTTAATGATGTTTAATTTTTTAATTTCTTACTAAGTTTCCCATTAGCATATCATTTATGTTCAAAGTTACAATTAGTTTTTAATATCACATTCTTCCTTATTTTGAATTTCATACATGTATACAGTGTATTAAATCATCAGTATAAATGCTGCTATAATATTCCTCAGATCTTCTCTTTCAACATTATTTACTGTTTTTTTACTATCATAAACCTTTTAAAATTTAACATGAACATTGGTCTGATAACTTATCCACTGAGTACTTGTTCTGTTAGGTGGAGACCTGTACAAGGAGTATCTTATTTTTTCAACTATATGGAAACCCTTGTGAAGAAAGACATTGGAGGAATACATCAAAACTTGCTGTGCCAAAGCAACATAGAACTCACAAGTGGCAGGAAAAGGAATGAGAGACATCAATCTTTATTTAATGATGCATTGGTTGTGTCTAGTAATCTGTTATTCTGTGCAACATGTATTCCTTACTATGAGAGGCTACACTTTAATTAGGCATTTTGTACAAAACTAAAATATTCTTTTCTTTTTTTTTTTAAGTTTATACTTACTTCATTACTTACTGATTGTAACTTTCTTTTCCTCTACTGTGTTTGGGGTTTGGCAGACACTCCCCTTTACATTTCTCAACTCATTTTGAGAAAAGTTTCAAACACATTTAAAAAAATGAATTATTTATGGTGCCATCCTTCTAGTTGAATTTGGGAACGAATAACAACTTGAAAAGGAGGCAGATTCTGCTTATTCTCTTTTGTTGTAGATGTTAATTAGATATATTCTTTATTTATATTTCAAATATTATCTTCTTTCCTGCCCCCCACCCCCGTGAAAATCCCATGAGCTATATCAGCTCTCCCTGTTCCCCAATCAAACCCCTCCTGCTTCCTGGTCCTGGTATTCCGCTACACTGCAGCACAGAACATTTATGGGCCTGTCCTCCCTTTGATGTCCAACAAGGCCATCCTCTGCTGCCTATGCTTCTGGAGTCATGGGTAACTTCATGTGTACTCATTGGTTGATGGTTTTGTCCCTGGGAGCTCTGGGAGTGCTGAGTGGTTAAGAATTAGTCTGGGAAGAATAATGATTTTGGCTGACCAGATGCCCCAGGGTTCCCAGGGACTGAGCCATCAACCACAGGTACACATGGTTCCAGCCAAAAGAGTGGCAGAGGAATGCCTTGTTGGGCTTCAGTAGGAGGACAGGTCTCTGGTCCTATAAATGCCCAATAGATGCCCCAGCATGGGAAAATCGAGGGGGGAGGGTAGGTGGTAGTGTGTTGGGTGGGGGACATATTCTTGGAGGCAGGGGCTGGGAGGATGGGTTGGGGTATTTCGGGGAGGGGAGGAAACTGGGAAAGGATATAACATTTGAAATGTAAATGAGGAATATATTCAATAAAAAGTGCAAAAAAATTCCAAAAAAAAAAAAAAAAACCAATACAAAAAGAAAAGGAGGCAGATATGCCATATCCCATTCCCTGCTCTCCCTTGTCCCTGTGTGTGTATGTGTGTGTCTGTGTCTGTGTGTATGTGTGTGTTGGCTTGTTCCAATTCAATTATAATTATGTTTCTATTTATTTTATTTATTTGCCCTTTCTTTCTCCCTTTCCTTCCTTCTTTCTCTCTTTCATTCTTTTATTCTTTCTTTTGTTCTTTCTTTCTTTTTCTTTTTTTTCATTTATTTATTTACATTGCAAATGATTTCCCCTTTTCTGGGTCCCCACTCCCCGCAAGTCCCATAAGCCCTATTCTTCCATCTACCCCTTCCCACTTCCCTGTTCTGGAATTCCCCTATACTCTTGCACTGAGTCTTTCCAGAACCAAGGCTCACTCCTCCATTCTTTTTGGACATCATTTAATTTGTGGATTATGTCCTGGGTATTCAAAGTTTCTAGGCTAATATCCACTTATCAGTGAGTGCATACCATGATTGATCTTTTGAGACTGGGTTACCTCACTTAGTATGATGTTCTCCAGCTCCATCCATTTGTCTAAGAATTTCATGAATTCATTGTTTCTAATGGCTGAATAGTACTCCATTGTGTAAATATACCACATTTTTTGTATCCATTCCTCCGTTGAAGGACATCTAGGTTCTTTCCAGCTTCTGGCTACTACAAATAGGGCTGCTATGAACATAGTGGAGCATGTGTCCTTATTGCATGCTGAAGAATCCTCTGGATATATGCCCAGTAGTGGTTTTGTCATGGTTTCTCCATCTACAGTGATTGAGAGTTTCGCTGGGTATTGTAATCTTGGCTGGCATTTTTCTTCTCTTAGAGTCTGCATGAGATCTGCCCAGGATCTTCTAGCTTTCATGGTCTCTGGTGAGAAATCTGGTGTAATTCTGATAGGTCTTCCTTTATATGTTACTTGCCCTTTTTCTCTTACTGCCCTAAGTATTCTTTCTTTCTTTAGTACATTTGGAGTTTTGATTATTATGTGACGGGAGTTATTTCTGTTCTGGTCCAGTCTGTTTGGAGTTCTGTAGGCTTCTTGTATATTCATGGGCATCTCTCTCTTTAGGTTAGAGAAGTTTTCTTCCATAATATTGTTGAAGATATTTGCTGGCCCTTTAAATTGTAGATCTTCACACTCATCAATACCTATGATCCTTTATTTGGCTTTCTCATTGTGTCCTGGATTTCCTGGATATTTTGGGTTACAAGCTTTTTGCATTTTGCATTTTCTTTAACTGTTGAGTCCATGATTTCTATGGTATCTTCGGCATCTGAGATTCTTTCTTCTATCTCTTGTATTCTGTTGTTGATATTTGCATCTATGGTCCCTGATTTCTTCCCAAGGTTTTCTATCTCCAAAGTTGTCTCCCTTTGTGCTTTCTTAGTTGTTTCTACTTCTGTTTTTAGATCCTGAAAATTTTTGCTCAGTTCTGTCATTTGCTTGTTTGTGTTTTCCTCTAATTCTTTAAGCGATTTTTGTGTTTCCTCTTTCATGACTTCTGACTGTTGATCAAGGTTCTCCTGTATTTCTTTAAGTGATTTTTGCGTTTCTTCCGTATTGGCTTTTGTATTCTCCTGAATTTCTTTCAGTGATTTTTGTGTTTCCCTTGTAAGGGCTTCTAATTTTTGATCCATTTTCTCCTGAATTTCTTTAAGTATGTTCTTCATGTGTTCCTGCACTAGCATCATGACTAGTGATTTTAAATCCAAATCTTGTTTTTCTGGTGTGTTGGGGTATCCAGGACTTGCTAATGTTGGAGAATTGGGTTCAGATGCTGCCATAATGCCTTGGTTTCTGTTAGTAATGTTCCTACGTTTGCCTTTAGCCATCTGGTCTCCCAGGAGTTAGATGGTCTTATTGTCACTGGCTGGAGCTTCAACCTACTGTGGATCTTTAAGGTTATTTCTGCAACACTGGGTGACTGGGTTTCTTCTGGCACAGATTACTGATATGCTGGCTTCCTCTTTTGTGCCTTTGGAGCCCTTCTCAATCTTGGCTCAAGCAATGCTATACTTAGGTTGTCAAGGTCAACCAGGTGTTCTCTGTCTGCTCTATTATGGAGGGAAGAAGTTGTGGTGGGGGTCACTCCCTCTGTTGATTCTCACATAGGACCCAGGTCCTACGATGGACTGGCTTGCAGATGAACCGCCTATGTGCTCAGTTCCTGAGTGGAGGCAGACCCCTGGTGGTTTGCACCACCAGAAATCTAAAGCTCAGGGTGTTACAGTACCTAGTGATCCTTTTGTGTCCCTGCAGACAGCAAATATGGCAGTGGGGCTTCTCTCCTTCCACAGCTTCCTGGGCAGGACACGGGCCCCGAGCCCGGCGGGCTGGCAGACAAAAGCAGCCTATGTGCTCAGTTCCTGAGTGGAGGCAGACCCCTGGCAGTTTGCACCACCAGAAATCTAAGGCTCCTTTTCTTTCTTTCTTACCTCCTTCCTTCTTTGCTTTCCTACCTCCCTCCTTCTGTCCATCTTTCTCTCTCTGTCTCTCTTTCTCTGTCTCTCTTTCTCTCTGTCTCTCTCTCTATGTCTCTCTGTCTCTCTATCTCTCTGTCTCCCTGTTTAAACTCCCCCCCTCCATCTCTTTCACACTTTCTTTCAAGAAAGGACTGATCTCTCTATGGGGAACAGCACAACTGTGATCTCCTGACAGTTCCAGGTAAGCCAGAACTACATCATCATCACCATCATTTTACATTTGTATCTTCTCACCAAAAATAAAGGAAAGGAGAGTCAACTTGGCTAGCAGATAAAATTGATAAAATTAAATCATTAAAAACTCAAGTATGAAATTTCATCAGAAAGATGAAAATGGTCATCTTGTGGAACATCATGAAAGTAGCTTCTCCACCACCCTAACCTGACCTTACCACCACTTCTGCTTATTTCCAGCTCCTGAGTGCAGGAGTTACTGAGTTTAGGCAGTACAGAGTTTAGCATGGCAGGCAGGGACACACCTGGGGTCTGAAGACATGCAAGATCAACTGTCAGATTTAAGGCAGAAAAAAAGAAAGGAGAAAAAGACTGATCAAGGAATCAATAACTTTCAAATGGGCTTGGGTATTGGTAGTGGGAAAGGAGTTTCCATCCTTGGTGGTTAAAAGACACAGCCACATTGGAAAGTTTAAACTTTACATGTCCTGTTCACCTCTGAGACCTCAATATGGTGGCCAGGAAAATAGGTCTCTGAGCTGGCATAGTGGCACAAGCCTTTAATCCCAGAAGACACAGGCAGATCTCGAACTGGAGACTAGCCTGCCACATATAGTGAGTCCCAGACTGGCCAGGGATATACAATGAGACCCTGTACTTGAAAAATAAAACAAAATAAGAAAAGGAAAAAAAACCCCACAAACCAACAAAAACACAAATCGTGCCTCTGATATCCAATCTGGGCAGCAGATCTGATTGTCAATCTGGGCAGCCAGGCTTCTGCATCTCCTCCTCCCTAACCTCACACGGAGGCTGCACTTGTGAACTCTTCTTCTCATCAGTGCCAGATGGAGCAGCACAGGCCTATTTATATGAGACAGGAAACTCCCTTCACCCATGCCTTTGACTGGACACCCGGCACTGATTGACTGAGTCTGTCGTACCCTATGTTAGAGACTGGTTCTTTTTCTTGCCTTCTCTCCTTTACAGAGGTCAGGCCAGCATCCTACTCTTGGGTGTTACCTGCTTCCTCTCCCTCTCTTCCTGAAGCCCTTGCATTAATTCATCCAATGATCTTTCAGTATATCTCAACTTTTCTAAAAACTGGGTGGACAAAATAGTGCTTCATGAGCAAACGATCACTTCTTGATGAACAACTGATTGCTCCTAATCTACTGTTGGGCAAGTGTCCCAGATAGACATGCAACTGTGTTGATAACAAAATGAATTCTAGCAGGAATGAAGACATCTATCCTGAGTGTGAAGAAGCTGAAGGTTCTGTTTAGGTCAAAGGTCAAAGATGGCTCAGGGTAAAATAATAGGCAACATGAATTCTCTGGGATATCTCGAGGAACTAAAAGGATATTAGCCCCCCACTAAAGAACAGAGATAGTAATAACAGAGAGAGGTCACTGCCTCTCTCCTGAAGCTTCCAGAAAGACACTGTGATACTTGAGTCAAGGACCTCTATCTAGAAATTAGGAGTATGGCTTAATAGTTAAAAGCCCAAGTTCTAGGGATAAATAGTTTAGGTACGAATTTCAGCTCCTTTGTTTTCTGGTTATGTGAACTAAAGAAAATTATTTAATATTTCTATGCAACCTTTTCCTTATTTGTAAAATGGGAGTTTATAATAGAGTAATAAAAAATATGTGATTTCAGTGTTGAAGGAATTACATTTTGGAAGATGCTTACAACACTTATGTTTTATACATTAAGCTCTAGAAACTGGTTATTTCACTATTACTAGTAATTCATTTAAAGACACACTTTCTTAGTGTGGGGAAAGCACTAGCCTTGATTTCAGAGACTGCCAAAATATCACAACAGAAACATTGATTTTTGAATACTCTACTGAAAAAGAATACTGCGCTTCAAACCAAGGATGTCAGTAGTCTTTATTAGGTTAAATTATTGTAATCATGTACAACAAAAACGATTTTAAGTTTGAACAAAAAAGAGACAAGAGTTATTTAGGCTACTACAGATTACAAAGCAGGATATTCAAAGGGCTGTTTGGAGCCAGGCAGATGGTGGGCACCTGCAGTCCTAGCTCCTTGGAATATGCTGAGGTATTAAGCCCAGGAGTTTACAGACCAGCCTGAGCAACATAGTGAGACTGTAATGGGATCTGTTGCCCTCTGCTGTTAGTTTGAATGAAGCTCACAAACATAAAATCAATAAATAAACCTTTAAAAAATCTATTCTATCTGTACTCTAATTTTAAGGGGGTTGTTAATGCGTTACTGGCGAGTTGGAGACAGTCCAGATTAGTTTGCAAATTTAGCTGTCAGAGGTCACTGTTAATGTATAAACAATGACAGTCTGCATGGCTGCAAAGATCAGTGAATGTTGTTTAAATGATATACATTGCTTCTCTTACTGCTACTAATATCAGAATTTTCTAAATATGGACAGATAGCTTTTAGTTTTTTGTTTTGGATATTTGGTTAATATGTTTTGTCCCTGTCTCTCTGAAATTTGATTTTATATCATTTACAAAATGTTTTGTTGTAATTATATAAGGTAAAAATCTTTTTTTTTCTGGAAAAAAAACCAGCTTAGGAGAGATGTGACATGGCATAGGAATTATTGTTATTATTATTATTATTGACTGTATGAGTCAATTTCTATAATTAGTTCTGCCTTTTCTATGCACCTCATCTAATCATCAATCACATTAGTTCATTTCTTTCAAGAATCCATACTAATGAAAATAATAGTTATGTGATATTTGAGCTGAGTTTTATGAGAAAATGAGTCAATATCCTTGCTACTTTCCCCTATTAAGCAACAACAAAACACAGATGTTAACCCTGCCTTTAACCACTTCCCCACTGGATTTCTGAGGCAGGGAGGGAAGACCTTTAAACCCCACTCCCATCCCCAAACAAGTTGACAAAGACAGAACTGGGAAGAAACTGGAGGTTTTTGACACCAGCCTTCCTTCACTTCTTGGAGCTCTGGATTTCAGAGCCTAAAGGATGCTGTGGTCCCATCCTCCCAGCGGATGTGGCCCAGTCTGGACTCAATGGAGCTTCAGGTCATTTTTTTTTTACATGAGCCCCTAGGTTGGAGCTCTGGATCACTGAGGTCCAGAGGATGCCGTGGCCCAGGATTCCAAGGCAATGTTGCCCGGTTTGGGCTCACTAGAGCTTCAGAACCTTTTTGTTTTTGTTTTACTTCAGGAGCCACTCAGTTCCTGTGGCTGGGGATCTGAATTTCTGAATATGAAAGGATGCTATGATCCCAGTTTCCAAGAGAAGTGGCCCATCCTGTTGGTGTCTCTGAAGCTTGGAGTCTTACTAGTTTGTTTTTGTCCTGTGGGACCCCTCTAACCCGAAGTAACAACAACAACAACAACAACAACAACAATAATGTTGGATTTGATGTTGGAGAGGTCAATGTACAATAAATTCACAGAATAAGAAATTTAAAATGATCAGAATACACACAAATAATGCACAGTGCCTGATTGTCACAAGCCACACCAGAGAATTCACTCATCCAAGTAAGTAAACACAGGAAACAGGAATCATAGCAAATGGAGCTTCAGGAACTGTGAGCCGTGAGCCATAGGGCAGAAAAACAGGTGGCCAGAAAAGCCAACAGCATTGAAGTGTCCTGTTCTTTAATGTCACCAACCAAAGAACAGTATGTTAATATATATCTGCATGCCAGGCGTTCCCTCTTTCTCCATGTTCCTTGTCACCTGGACTGAGTGAATGGTGGAGCTAAGGGCAAGGAGAGCACTTGTGTGTGCTGAAGATTCCTGTTTCTCCTCCATGACAGGTCCACTTGGTGTTTCTTTCACTGAGTTCCCAAATTTCCACAGGTCCTCGATTTGTGTGTCTCTGTTTGTCTGCCATGTAAATCCTAAGTGCACTACTTTGCCCTTTTCACGGCATTGCTGTCTGGGGTTAAGCCAGCAAGTTTTTGTTGTTGTTGTTATTTGATGCCTTTTTGTTTCTGAGCCTCCATCATTTGCTGTGTGGAGAAGTGCAGTTCTCAAAATTTTTTGCTCTTTTTTTGGTGG
This sequence comes from Apodemus sylvaticus, assembly GCF_947179515.1. Taxonomy (NCBI): domain Eukaryota; kingdom Metazoa; phylum Chordata; class Mammalia; order Rodentia; family Muridae; genus Apodemus; species Apodemus sylvaticus. The sequence goes on from NC_067475.1 coordinate 154,645,622, forward strand.
GGGGAGGAGGCTCTTTGTCCTGCTTTTTCTGTTGTTCTTGGTTTGGTTGCTTGAATTGTTCACTTTTGAGTCCCAGCTTGCTCATTTTGTCCACAGAAGATCCAGCTTGTTGTTCCCTATAGCATCTGCCACTCTCCGTTTCTGTGGACTGATGTGGTGTTCTTGTACTCTCTTCTGGCTGGGACCTACACCATGCCATTTGAGAAATGGACACTCATGGGGAATAGTCATTCATTGCAAGTGGTGGCCACACTCCTCTTTCTGCCAGCAGGCCCCTGCCTCTCCTCCCTGTCAATGTTAATGGTGTGTAGAAGGATGGGGTGTGGCTATTCAGCCCAAAGACTGTGATCCTCTATATATCTTAAGGTGGTTCATGGGGTCCCTGTGGACATCACGTTCTCTGTTATCCTCATGCAGTTCACTCAGTTCCTGTGTTCCATTTAAACCTCTTCCCCAAGCCTGGAAGTGTGGTTGACTGATCCATTGTGGTACATGCCCTTCCCATCCAGTTCATGTGTGTGCCATGCTTGCAGTCCTCTGGATGCTCAAATTGTACCCAGCAGTCAAAAACAGGCCACTGATGATCTATGACTCTTATCAACCTAAGACAGAGGCATGAACTGAAATGCCTTATTTGTTTATTAATAAACACTAATATGGCTGTGTTTGCTTAAATAACACAAGTAATCTGCTAGTGTCCTCTGGGATGGGTAAGAGAGAGTATAGACACAGTGGTAAGCCAGATGCAGCAACCAACCACCATAATTCCCAGGAAGGACCATAGAGGATAAGTCAATCCAGTGCCCCAGTCCAGCTAATTTTTAATAAATAAATAGGGAGGAATTGAGCCTTTCCTCCAGCCTTGAGCAGGATAATTCAGACCTTGTTTTGCCACAGTTGCCTACCTAGGGTGGAGCCTTCAGAACTAGGAGAAGTCTATTGTTCTTCCAGATCTGCAGCTTCCTGCAAGGAGCCAGCTACCCACTGAGCAGCTGAGCCTGTTTTCCTGACCAGATTCTGGCATATTGGGGGATGGGTTTCTCCCCTTTAAATTCAGAGTTATCCATTAAACATTGGGCCTTGATCAGAACATTGTCGGGGCTTCACGATTCTCTTTCTAGACCGTTCACTTTCAGCACCCCCTGTCCCCTGCTCTCCTTCCAGGTGTACCCAGTTTGACCAAGGCTGTGGGATGGCAAACACTCCTGGAGCACATTTCATTGGTTCTGTGTGAAAAGCTTGAGGGATGTGAAAAGAAAGGACAACAGCTCTACCTGTGAGATACATCCTCAAATCTTGAGGGAGGAGGCATGGGCCACAATAAACTAAAAAGCAAATGCTCACCCCACTGAAGACAGGAGTGGAGTGGGGATTCCCATGGCCAAAACTACTGCAGAAGATGTTTAGAGCATGCCTTGGGGTGGGACTGTGCATCCATATAATCCCCTTCAGAGCATAGCAGGCTGCATCAACTCAGAAGTGAGCACCTTGATGGTCAAAGCCTGAAATGCTCCCTTAGCATCGGAAGGTTCTCAGATACCTAAAGAATGCAACTTTTTCTCATTGAGGGTGGAATGTACCCTCAGAGTACCCAATGAGCTCCAGACCACAACAACCATAAACTAGCTCCATGAGTGAAATGCAGCACATAAGACCTCCACGGTAAGTGTGGAGCATCCGCACTAAGCCTGTCCTCCAGGGTATCCTGAGTGTTCAAGACCGGAGAGGGACAGATACTGGCCCCCCACACAGTGTAGCAAAAGGTCATTGACAAAAAGAAACTAGCCTTTACCATTCAGCCCCTCTCTACATGGCCCTACAGAGGAATGCAGCAGCTTGGGGCAGACACTCATCCAAAAAAGGACTCCCTTTTCAGACAACAGGGAATGCCAGAGCCCCTTTTACCATACTTTCTTTTGGCCCCCTCAGGCCTCTTACTGCAAAATGGAGCACAGATGACACACCAAGAAACAGAAAGCACCACCATCAACTCAGAAGTGAGTACCTTGAGGGTCAAAGCCTGGAATGCTCCAGGAGCACTGGGGGGTTCTCAAGCATGGGGCATTCCTGCAATGGACAGAGAGGGCATGCATTGAAATGGATCAACCTCCCTTCTGGCCTTGGGGAAGAGGTTCAAATGGAACTCAGGAACAGAGTGAACTGTGTGAGGACTTCAAAGTACACATGTCCACAGGAAATCCAAGAACTACAGTGAGAAGTGCAGAGGTCACAGTGTTTAGGCCAGATAACTACACCCCTGTCTTACACACAACCTGATGGTGTAGGGAGGAGACATCCAAAGCTGGAAGACAATATGTGGAAAACACAACATTATACAACCCTTGCCACAGAATAAAATCAGTCTCTGGGGAAAAGTATAGCTCCAATTGCCACCGAAAAAAAGAAAAAAGGAAAGAAAGAAAAAAAGAAAAGAAAGGAAGGAAGAAAGAAAGAAGTTAAACAGGACTTCATCTAAGTTCAAGAAACAATGACACTAGAGGGAAGATATAACTGTAAAATAAAAACCATAATCTTCTATTGCCTTGTTTTATTTTGTCTGGGGATAGCATTTCTCTTTGGGTAACAATGGCAGCCTTGGGACTTACTCTGTTGACTTAGCTAGCCTCAAACCTACAGAGCCACTTGCACCACCATAGCAAGACAAACGCTAGAATATTTGTTCTTGTTTGTTTATTTATTTATTTATTTATTTATTCATTCATTTTTGATGTATATGCATGGCAATCTGCATATAAGCCTACATGCCAGAAGAGGGCACCAGAAACTAGGAGGACCCTCTATGTGGCTCCCTTGGAATTGAACTCAAGCATCCATAGAAAGAGCATCAGATAGGTACCTTCCATCTGAGCCATCTCCAAAAGCTGTAATCTTCACTGGCCAATTAATGCTAATATCAGCACAAATGAAACATAATCAGTAATCACTTGAGGTTATTGATAAAAAGGTAAATTCTAATAAGATGGAGGGTAGATATCTGCCTGCTTCTTCTTGTGTCATTTAAGGCATACAAATAAAAAATGTTTGTCTTTTATCCAAAATCTAAATAATTAAGGTGGGGTAAGAACTCATGGGTTGGGATTAACAATTTCTACCACATACTGTTTTGTTTTTGTGTAACATAAGTAGGAGTCTCCTCAGACATAAGTCTGGAAAGGTAAAATGGATAATTTTGAGGGGGTGGGACAGGGTGTATTTGACATAGGATTTGTCGGTGTGGAGAAATCCCTGTCAAGGAAGAAACTCAGTTCGTCTTTTGCTGCCTCTCTGAGACTGAGATTAAAAGCATTTATATCTACTCCCAATTTCTTGTTCTTTCTTCAACCCATGGAAGTTTTTGTGTTAGATTGTTTATTTGTTTCTAATTTCTTGTTCTGTCATTTGATTGACCTCACCAAGATGTATGTTGCCATGCGGATGGTATCCATCTTTCCATCTTGGCTAATGACCTCCCGAAGATGGAAGCAGCCCTGTGACTTAATTTGGCAGGTCATATTTTTTTTTCCTCTGTTTAGTAATCTCTAGAGAACCAGAACCCAATTAAACCCAGTTTGAATGTGCAGAATTGTGAGGAAGCACCTAAAAGCAACCAGAAGTCTCATAAAATCCCAAGATACATGAATCAATCATTTGTATTTGTACAAAAATCGATGACGGAAGACCAGAGCCTCAGGTAGCATGCAGAAACATAGAGTGTTTATTCTGCAGAATCCAACAGCATGCAGGAGTCAACCATTCTCTAAAATGGGGACCCCGAAAAAGGTATGCATGCCTTCTTATAAGTAACCAAGGGAACTTTCTAGAAGCATTAGGTAATCTGCAATTTCATTGATGGGTGCTAGAGTCTAATAGGTGCTTCCTGTTCTGTATTCCTGTGTCATGAACATTCAACCATGTGATGAAATAGGGCTGCCCAGCCCAGATGGTTTTTTCTGTGATATGGTATTTCCCAATCTTTGTGATTGTTCTCAAGCTGTTCTTGGGGATTTTATGATCTGTTCTGGATTTTATGGTCTGTTCTTTGAGCTCCTGTTTTATGACGTAGTATCTGGAACTTATGGTCAATGCCTGTAGCTTGTGTCTTATAACTTTTAAAAAATCAAACCTGATCCTTAAATGGAGGTAAATGAGGTCCTTAAATGTAGATGAATGGGGTTTATATCGCCCTTTCAAATTTTAAGTCTTATTGATTTTTTTCATTAAAATGCATAATAAGAGACAAACATAATTAATTGTCCTTGAGTCCTTCTACATACTAGGCAGACTTAGCTAGTTTTGGTTTATTTGAGATGGAGTTTCACTGTGTAGCCTTGAAAGACAGAGGCAGAAAGAACTATAGACAGACAATAAAGAGTGATTAAATAAATAGATAAATATAAATATTTATAGTTATTCTGGAAATCCTTCTGTAGGTAAGACAGAGTTAGAACCCAGAGATTCGATAGCACATTGGATAAGTGCAATACTGTATTGATTTCAGTAGTCTGATTGGTTGTTTTTGGTTTGTTTGTTTGTTTGTTTGTTTGTTTTTGCAGGAATTGTGGCCTAGTACATACTAAAAAAATAAATAAGTAAATCTCTTTCAAACACAAACATGCAGTAGGTAGTAAATAGGTAATAGAAACATACATGTGAGAGAGGGGACATGAACCAGTTTCAACAGCCCTCAATGCATGTCTCATTCATCTGTCGATGGAGGAGAGATTAGGGAAAGTTGCAGCATGGAAACCACAGAAGCTTCCAGAATCAAGGACCCGAACTATTTACTACATCAGCAGCTATTTGACTGAAGCTTTAGATTCAAATGTTAGGGATTCTGACCCCTTCCTTGCATGCGAAATGTAATGAAAGAAGCCATGGATCAAGGGCACAAGAAATTTGCAATTTGAATATTTGTTGTTGTAGTAGTTGTTACTCACAGGTTTTTTTAATTGTTTTTGTTGTTGTTGTTGTTAGTGGTGGTAGTTTGTTTATTTTTAAGTATCTCAAGGATATAAGCATTATTTTATCTGTATACCTTAGAGATAATCAAGTATCTATAAGTTAAAATGAGAAAACTAGCACACAAATGTATTGTATTTCCCATTGTTTTTATTTAACGTAACTAAGGAGTTCCTGAGACATAACTCTATAATACTAAAATGGCTGACAGAATCTTAACAAATAGCCCTTCTGGCTTTGCCCATTATGTATCTATGTTTAATGGGTTTAAGTCCCTCCATACGCAGGGTAAGCAATTGTCACCTGACACGCAACTACAAATTTAATTTTAGCTGATCTGACTCCTTCATCTGGCTTCTGATAGAGTTACAGGCTGGCAATAAACCAGGCAGGCAGGCATTTCCCTCACCAAACACACAGACACACAAAACAATAATAAAATCAGGTCTACAGGCATGTTGGCCATCATTGTTTTCCAGGACTGTATATGCCCCAAGAATTGTAGATCAGGGCCAGAAGTCTCACCACCCACGGGGAAGGCAAGAAAGAGCTGACAGCCATCCACAACTTTAATTTCAGCAGAACTGACCCCTTCATCAGCATATGAATGCACCAGACATGCAAGGGTTCATAGACAGAAAGACAGACCAGAAGACAGGCAGGCTGGTCAGAAGGCAGACAGTTAGACAGGCAATCAATGCCCTCCCCTTCACAACACACAGAAAATAAAGAATAAAATCATGTTGTCAGGCTTATTGTGTAGCAAAGGTAGCCCTCCTCTTTTTTTGGGGTTGGGGGTAAAAACTCATAAAGTCACAATGGAAATCATTTCTGTGGTTTCTCAGATGATTGGGAATAGTTCTACTTCAAGTCCCAGCTACACCACACTTGAGCATATACCGAAACGATGCTACACTTCCCACAAGGATACTTGCTAAACCATGCTCATAGCAGCTTTATTTATAATCGCCAGAATCTGGAAACAACACAGATGTCCTTGAACTGAAGAATGGTTATGATACAGAAAATGTGGTACTTTTACACAAAGGGAACACTATTCAGCCATTAAAAACAAGGACATCACAAATTTTGCAGGCAAATGGATGAAACTAGAAAATATTCAGAGTTAGTTAACACAGAACCACATGGACATGTGTGGCATATACCTACTTAAAAGTGGATATTAGCCATAAAGTACAAGACAACCATGCTATAATCAACAGACCTAAAGAAACCAAGAAACAAGGAGGGCAAAAGAAAGGATGGATAAATCTTTCTTAGATGGGAAAACAAAATAGATATTGGAGGTTGATGGAAGAAGGGAACTGGCTGGAAAAAGGAATGGGGAGGTGAGCGGGCCAGGGAAGATCTTATGTAGGGAGAAGAGGGGATAGAGAAGAAAGATCAGTGGGAATGGGGAGGCAATCTCGAGGATGTTCCAGAGACCTGGGATCAGGGGAGGCCCAGAGGGTCTATGGGCGAATCTAGCTGAGACTCCTAACAGGGAGAGAAATGGATCTTGGACCCAAAGTGTCCACTTCCTTTAGCCAGGCAGCATTCCCATTGCAAGGATAAGGATAACAACCCACCTACAAAGCCTTTGGCCAAAAATGTGTCCTGCCTATCAGATGTCCAAGTGTGTAAAAACACCCAACACAACAACAACAGCAGCAGCAGCAGTAGCAAACACACTACTATGGATTGAATAATAGGTATGCCCACATGCACTGATAGTGGGAGACTTCAATACCCACCAAGGGACCTCTCAGAAATGGACAGGTCATCCAACAAAAATTAAAGAGGGAAATATCAGAGCTAACAAACATTATAAACCAAAGGGACCAAACAGATATTACAGAACTTTTACCCAAACACAAAAGAGTATAACTTCTACTTTGTACCTTAGAATGTTCTCCAAAATTGACTTCATATTTGGAGACATAGCAGGTCTCAACAGATGCAGGATAACTGAAATGATTCCCTGTACCCCATCAGACTACCAGGGATTAACTTTTACCCAAACACAAAAGAGTATAACTTCTACTTTTTACCTTAGAGCACTCTCCAAAATTGACTTCATATTTGGATACAAAGTAGGGCTCAACAGATGTAGGATAACTGAAATGATTCCCTGTACCCCATCAGACTATCAGGGATTAAAGATGAATATTAGCAACAATAGAAACAACAGCACATTGACAAACTCATGGAAGTTGAATGATTTTCCAATAAATAAAATAATGGATCAAGAGAGGAAAAAAGGAAGAAATTAAGACTTTCTAGAATTTAATGAAAATAAGTACATAATATACCAAACTTATTGGACACAATGCAAGCATAGTTGAGAATAAAGTTTATTATGTACTTCATTCTTATTGTAAGTTGGAGAGATCTCATACTAACAACCTGACAGCACACTTGAAAACTCTAGAACCAAAAGAAGTAATCATACCAAAAAGCAATGCACAGCAACATATAATCATACTGAGGACTGAAATAAACAAAATAGAAACAAAGAGAACATCAAAAAGAATCAATTAAATAAAGAGTAGATTCCTTGAGAATATTAACAATACAGATTGACCTTTATCAAACTAATGAAATGATGGAGAGAGAACATCAAAATTAACGAAATTTGAAAGAAAAACATGGACTTAGGTGAAACCAAGAAAATACAGAGAATCATGAGGGCATACTTTAAAAAAAAAAAAAACTTTACACAATTTTCAAATCTAAAAGAAATTGACAGTTTTCTCTATTGTCCTCACTTATGAAAGGTAAATTAAGATCAAATAGACAACTTAACAGACCTATAACCCCAAGTGAAACAGAAGCAGCTAATAAAAGACTACCAAACAAAAAAACCTCAGGTCGAAATGTTTTTCTCATATAATACTACCAGACTTTCAAAGAAGAATTAAGAAAGGAGTTGGATATAAGATTAAATTTAAAAAATTAGTAGTCTTTCCATAAACAAATTACAAAGAGACTGAGAAGACAATAGTGAAACAAGTTCTTTAGCAATAGCCTCAAATAATATAAAATACCTTAGGTTAACTCTAACAAAGCAAGTGAAAGACTTGTTTGATTAAAAATTTGATGTCTTTGAAGAAATTGAGGAAAATTTCAGAAGATGCAAAGATCTCTCATGCTCATTTATCAGTAGGATTAATGTAGTAAAAATGGTCATTTGATCAAAAGCAATCAACAGATTCAATGCAAATCCACACCAATATTTTAACATAATTTTTTTATATATCATGAAAGAATAATTTTGTCATCCTATGGAAAACAAAAAATCAGAATAGTTAAAAGCAAGCCTGCATGATAAAGACACCATTCCTGATTTCCAGTTATAGAGGTATTGTAATAAACTCTCAAGTTATTTGATAAAATATATTATTTTATCAATGGAATCAAATGAAGCCACAAACAAAAATATGGACAGCTATGGATACCTGATTTTTGGTAAATAACCCAGAAATATAGAAGGAAAATAAAATAGTATCTTCAATAAGTGGTGCGGATCAAACAGGATGGCCATATGTAGAAGAATGTAAATAGGTTCATATTTGCCACCTGCACAAAATTCAGGTCTAAATGGATCAAAGATTTCATCATAAAACCATATATACTGAACATGAAAAACATGAAAGTAAGAATAGCCTTGAACTCATTGGCAGAGGAACAACTTTTCTTGACAGAATCTCTTTAGCACAGGCATGTAGATCAACAATTAATAAATGGGATCATGAAACTGACCCGTTTCTGCACAGCAAAGCACAAGCTTGCAGAATGAGACCATTTTTTTTCACCAACTCCACATCTGATAGAGGACTAATATTCAAAATATGGCTTAGGCTCTAAAATCAACAATTGACAAATGGGACCTCATGAAACTGAAAAGCTTCTGTAAGGCAAAGGACACTGCCAATACAATAAAACTGCAACCTACAGATTGGGAAAAGTTCTTTACTAAACCTTTGGATTCTGCTTTCTCCTTCCTCGCTATGTAGCCCTCCTGTGCCTGTCCACCAAACCTGGTCTGTGGTCTCTGCTGGAACCAGAGACAAGGTTGCCTGGCTGAAGGCCTTCAAACATGTGGTAGCCGGACCTCACTTTCAACCTGTGCCATAACCACCACCACCACTAACATCTGCATCTGGACATACAAGGCAGTCCTCTGCTGCGTATGTGCCCAGAGCCACAGACCAGCCCATGTATGCTCCTTGATTTTTGGCTTAATCTGGGAGTTCAGAGGCTTCCTGGTTAGTTGTCACTGTTGTTCTTCCTATGGGTTTGCTATTCGCCTCAGCTCCTTCAGTCTTTGCTCTAAATCTTACATAAGGTTCCCTGAACTCAGCCCTATAGTTAGCTATAAGTATCTTCATCTGTCTCAGGCAGCTGCTCTTAGAACCTCTCAGAGGAGAGCCATGCCAGGCTCTTGTCTGCAAGCACAATATGGCATCAGTAATAGTGTCATGGTTTGGTTCTAGCGCATGGGATGGATCCCAAGTTGGGCCAGTCACTGGATTGCATTTCTTTTATTCTCTTTTCCATTTTTGTCCTTTAATTTCCTTTAAACAGGAATAATTCTGGGTGAAAAATTATGAAGATAGGGGGTTGACCCCTTGTCTCAACTGGATGCCTTGTCTATCTACTGGAGGTGATCTCTTCAGGTTCCATCTCCTCATTGTTGGACATTTCAGCTAATGTCATTCCCTGGTAGCATCTTAGGCCCCTAGGACTCTCTAGAGGTTCCCTCTGCCTCCCACCCGCCACTGCTGCATATTTTGATTCATTCTTCTAACCCCATGGGCTTCTCTCTTGTATCCACCCTCCACACATGTTTCTGTCCCTTTCCCCACACTTTCCTTCCCAGGTTCCTCTCTCCCTCTGCATCCCATGATTATTTTGTTCCCCCTTCTAAGTGGGTTTGACTATCCACACTTGGTCTTTCCTTAAGTTCTTAAGCTTCCTGTGGTCTGAGAGTTGTATTATGGGTATCCTGAACTTCTTGGCTAATATATACTTATCAGTAAGTACATACCATCCAAGTCCTTTTGGGTCTGTGTTACCTCACTCAGGATGATATTTTCTAGTTCCATTCATTTGCCTGCAAAATTCATGAAGTCCTTTTCTTTTATACCTCTTCATCTTATTTGACTGTCTTATTACTTTTTGATTACAAGCTCTATAATGACTAGAAAGTTTGTCATGTGTTTGGTGTATGTATGGGTAATGTAAGCCAAAGTTTGATTAAAATATCTATAAAGAAGACACTTAATTAAAATTCCAAGAGCAGCATTTCTTGAAATACTGATATGTTTGCAAAGTTACACTATATACTCACAATTGTTTTCTGCTTATCATATGGGCCATTGTGAGGAAAGTAGGCATTAATCAATATAAAGTCAAACTCTGACCACTCAGAAGGAGCTATGGGATCCATTTGCATTAAAATAAATTCTTAACAGGGTTTATAGACTAAATAAAATTGTGTGGATTGTGTTTTTATTTTCTTGGGTTTCTGGACCAATTTCTCATACTAGTAAAGCAAATAAACACACAAAAGGAATAGTATTTAGGTTGCTCCATAATTGTGCTTTGAAAAATCACATTTTTCCAAAATAAATGCATAAGTGAAAAAAACACATGTTCAGTATTTAGTGTAATATAAAACATCCCAGACACTGCATATGCTATACTGATGTTTGTATAGAAACATCAGTATAGAAAGAAAATTTAACATAGATACCTACAACTTGTATCAGTCTTGGGTATCAAACTGATCTAAGAATACTGTGTGTGTGTGTGTGTGTGTGTGTGTCTGTGTGTGTGTGTGTGTGTGTGTGTGTGTGTGTGTGTGTGTGTAGCTTTTGCTACCCATGCTATGCTCTGGGAATGGACTGCACTACTAGCCCACAACCAGAGAATACTGGATCAGTGAACCAAAAACACAGACACACAGTTGTTCAATTTTAATTTGCCTTATTGACACAATTTCTGGGTGCTACTTATCTCCCACCTGGAGAAGTATACCCTTCTCATTACTCATAGCTCGGCACCTCTCCACCTGCCCTCAATTTAGTTGCTCACTTACCTTTCATCCCAGATCTACATTCCCAAGTTTTCTTAGAAGTAAGGAGAATCCTGTGGACTCCTGGCTGGTGAGATGCAAACTCACAGAGGGTGCCATAGAAACTGCCCTGGCCTCTAATGTCTTCCCTTCTTTTCAGTGAGGAAGCTCAAGACTGGTACCTGGATAAATGACAACATATACCATGAAGAAGAAGGCAGAGAAGCTCTCCAGTATAATCCCTAAGTGAAGTGGATCTGCTTGAGAGCAATGCAAATGATAGGCAATAGAATAACTCCATGTCTGTAAAAAAGGATGACCTTGTGTCCTGAGTACTAGTTATATACTCAACACATGAGAATGAATTTCATAGGACTGCGTGTATTCCTTTTCATTTTCCAACCTCTATACAAATGGTTCAAAGTAGAAATAGCTCATTTACATTCAAAGCACAATTGGTTTAGGATTACTAAAAACATTCAATAGTTATAACAAAAGTGTGATCTGATGAATGATTCTAAGAAAAATGTTTTATGGGAGAGCAAACTTGAAATAGTTGTCTTCTCCTTTTAAAAGTAGATTTATTTCTACTGAATATTTCTCATGTTTTTCTCAATATTTCTATGAGACCAAATTGTCCCTGAAAAACTATTGATTAACAAAGGTTAAATAACTAATACACATCACAGTGTACTCTTCTGTAGGTCAGAGTTTTTTGAAAGTTGGCCACAGTGGTACAACAAAATGGATATTGATTCTACCTGAATGCTTACAGGAAAACATACAACCAGCTGGCTCAACATTTCATGTTATTGGTGGGCCCTGCAGTTCATGTGGCAAACTCTAGTTCCCAATGTGATGCTAAAAAAGATTAGGCCATTTATCTCTATATTCCAGGGACTTTAATACAGGAATTTACTCTGCACACTATTAAATGGAAAGGTAAACAGAAATCTAAGCACAAACCCTTTATCTACAATCGTGTACCACCTCAAGATATCCTATTGCAATTGTGCATGCAACAAAGCTTGTGGAAGGAAAGAGCTGATGTGTCATTTGACTTAGGACCACTCCATGATATTTAATCCATACACTGTACTGTTTAGAGTCCCAAGGACCTGAAGACCATGAGGATAGATAGTCCAGGTTCCGTGGGTAAAACAAAATACTACTGGACTAAAAACCAAAGTATATTGTGATAACATGATTCCTAATGGTATTCTGTACTTATAGATGACTACATTGTTCAGATATCATCAAATAAGCTTCCTGATTAAACAGATGGTAAAAATATAAAGACCCACAACCACATATTGTGCAGAGGGATAAGCCTTGGAACATTCAACCTAAAATAGGAGGTCTCCACAAAATCCCTTCTGTCAGAGGTCAGGTAAGCCTATGGATGTGGAGGAAGGAAGTATGTGAGAGCCAGAGGTGATGAAGGGCACCAAGAAAATAAGGACTTCTAAAGCAACATGAGCACAACTCTTATGAACTCATAGAGACTGACGCTGTAGTCACTAGACCTGCATGGGTCTGCACCAGGTACTCTGTGCTCATATTATATTACATTACATTACATTACATTACATTATATTATATTACATTATATTATATATTATATTGTTATATATTATATATTATAATATATTATATTATGTTCTATTATATTTTATCAGTATTTTCATAATATTCCTCGGGGTGCTAATGGATGGGTCTCTGTTTTTTGAACCATCTCTTGAGCTCTTTTCCTTCTGTTGGTTTGTCTTGTCCAACTTTGATATGATAGGTATTTTACCTCATATTTTATTTTGTTTTATTTTTTTAAAATATATAAATTATAGAATGAATAAATAAATAAATTAGCAAATGAGTGAAAATTACCTCCTTGTGGGAAGGTTATCAAGTGAACTGTCATTTAAATATGCTAGGAAAGGAAAATCAATTTTTTCCATTGGAGTTACTCTGGGTATATGAAGGACTCCATGACAAACCACATGTTTAGCAGTATCAGAACAACATATGATATATTACAAGTCGTTTTTATTTGTGTACAGCTTGGTTGGTTTGTGATTTACCTTTTTTTTCTTTTGGGGTAGAATTTTATTGTGTTTTCTAGGTTTGGATGTTTGTTTTATAGGGTTCTGTATGGGTTTGGGTAAAGGAATTTAACATAGTGTGGGAAGGGAGAGGGAAGAATCTAGAAGGACTTGGTAAATGACAAGAATATGATGAAACATAATTAAACTTTACAATGTTTAAAATGATAAAACATGTTTTTTTATATGTGAGGTACAAGATCACATTAAACATAATGTGCAGAAAGTAACAATCTCTGGAGAACTTGTTCTAAATGGGATGCCTTTTTAAATATAATTTACTTCCTGATTGCTGCCTCACATAACATTTCTTTATAGATTCTGAGCTAAGAATTTTTTTTATGTCTCTATCTCATTTATGAATTGGGTTATTTGGGTTATTGGTGTCTTAACTTTTTGATATATATATATGTGTGTGTGTGTGTGTGTGTGTGTGTGTGTGTGTACATATATATAGGATATTAACCCACTATCAGATGTAGGGTTAGGGAAGATCTTTTCCAAATCAGTAGACTTTCATTTTGTCCTATTGAAAGTGTCTTTTGATGACTGTGGGGCAAAGTGGTAAGCAGGGATCACCAGAGTAGAGGATCACTTGGGACACACCTGGCCAGGACTCCACCTGCACCTAGGAAGTCCACAAGTGCCACAGCCAGACAGCTGGGAACCTACCCTGCTGGGGTACCCTGCAACTAGGGGGTTAGAGGAAGTCCTTACATCAGAGGGGTGACACTGCCATCTTTGCACCTGTGACTGTGTAGTAAGCAGGGATCACCAGAGTAGAGGATCACTTGGGACACACCCAGCCAAAACAATACCTGCCCCCAGGAACTCAGCAGCTCTACAGCAATCTGTGCAAGGGAAAAGCAGGTTACCCAGGGTTGCTGAGATAGGCTTGCAGGCACACAGGAGGGGCAAGCACCAGGCAGAGACAGCTGGACCAACTAACACCAGAGATAACTAGATGGCAAAAGGCTAATGTAGGAACATTGTTAACAGAAATCAAGGCAATATGGCACCATCCAAACCCAATTCTCCCACAACAGCAAGTCCTGGATACCCCAATACACCAGGAAAGCAAGATTTGGATTTAAAATCTCAGGTCATGATGCTGATGGAGGGCTTCATGGAGGGCTTCAAGAAGAACATAAATAATGCCCTTAGAGAAATACAGGAGAACACATGTAAACAGGAAGAATCCCTTGAAGAAAGAAGGGAAAAGACAATAAAAACGGGTGAAGGAATTGAACAAAACCAGCCACAATCTAAAGATGGACATAGAAACAATAATGAAATCACAAAGGGAAAAAACACAGGACATAGACAACTAAGGAAAGAAGTCAGGAGTCATGAATCCAAGCATCAACAACAAAATACAAGAGATAGAAGGGAGAATCTCAGATGTAGAAGATACCATAGAAAGCATTGATACAACAGTCAAAGGAAATAAATAATGCAAAAAGCTCCTGACCCCAAACTTCCAGGAAATCCAGGACAAAATGAGAAGACCAAACCTAAGGTATAGAATAGAGTGAAGATTTCCAACTTAAAGGGTCAACACAATTATAGAAGAAAACTTCCCTAACCTAAAGAAAAAGATGCCCCTGAACATACAAGAAGCCTACAGAATTCCAAATAGATTTGACCAGAAAAGAAATTACTCCCGTCACATAGTAATTAAAACACCAAATGTACTAATAAAGCAAGAATATTAAAAGAAGTAAAGGAAAAAGTCAAGTAAAATATAGAAGTAGGCTTAATAGAATTACACTGGACTTCTCACCAGAGATTATGAAAGCCAAAAGAGCCTGGGCAGATGTCTTACATTCCCTAAGGGAACACAAATGCAAACCCAAACTGCTTAATCCAGTAAATCTCTCATTTACCATAGATGGAGAAGCCAAGGTATTTCATGACAAAAACAAATTTACACAGTATATTTCCACAAATTCAGCCCTTCAAAGGATAATGAATGGAAAACACCAATAAAAGGAGGGATACTACATATGAGAAAAAGAAAGAAATTAAACTTCTTTTAACAAACCCAAAAGAAGATAACCACACAAACATAAAAATTACATCAAAAATAGCAGGAAGCAACAATCACTATTCTTTAACATCTCTTAACATCAGTGGACTCAATTCCCCAATAAAAGACATAGACTAACAGACTGGATTCCTAAACAAGACCCAACATTTTGCTGCATACAGGAAATGCATCTCAGTGTCAAAGACAAACAGGACCTCAGAGTAAAAGGCTGGAAAACAGTTTTCCAAGCAAATGGTCACAAGAAACAAGCTGGGGTAGCCGTTCTAATACCCAATAAAATAGACTTTCAACCAAAAGTCATCAAAAAAGACACAGAAGGACACTTTATACTCATCAAAGGGAAAATGTACCAGGAAGAACTCTCCATTCTGAACATCTATGCTCCAAATACAAGGGCACCCTCATTTGTAAAGGAAACTTTACTAAAGTTTAAAGCCCACATCATACCCCACACAATAATTGTGGGTGACTGAAGCTCCCCATTCTCCTCAATGGACTGATCAGGGAAACAAACTGAACAGAGCCACAGCAAAACTAACAGAAGTTTGTCAAGTAGATAAAGAATTCTATCATCATCAGTCTGGCGGTTCCTCCGAAAACTGGGCACCTCACTTCCAGAAGATCCTGCTATACCATTCCTGGGCATATACCCAGAGGATTCCCCACCATGTAATAAGGATACATGCTCTACTATGTTCATAGCAGCCCTATTTATAATTGCCAGATGCTGGAAAGAACCCAGGTATCCCTCAACAGAAGAGTGGATGCAAAAAATGTGGTATATCTACACAATGGAATACTATTCAGCCATTAGAAACAATGAATTCATGAAATTCTTAGGCAAATGGATGGAGCTAGAGAACATCATACTAAGTGAGGTAACCCAGACTCAAAAGGTGAATCATGGTATGCACTCACTAATAAGTGGATATTAACCTAGAAAACTGGAATACCCAAAACATAATCCACACATCAAATGAGGTACAAGAAGAAAGGAGGAGTGGCCCCTGGTTCTGGAAAGACTCAGTGAAGCAGTATTTGGCAAAACCAGAACAGGGAAGTGGGAAGGGGTGGGTGGGAGGACAGGGGGAGAGAAGGGGGCTTACTGGACTTTCGGGGAGTGGGGGGCTAGAAAAGGGGAAATCATTTGAAATGTAAATAAAAAATATATCGAATAAAAAAAAGAAATTATAGTTCTATCCCTGAATTATGTTTAGATTTTAGGCTGTAACCACCTGAAAACCATGTCTTCTACTCTTAAATACCTCTCTCAATGGTAAACAATTTGCGTTTGATTATATGACTAGTCTTCAACCCCATCACTAACACAAAAACCATGGGATTTGTTTTGACACACACACTTCAGAAGTGAAAAGAAATAGGGGACAGTCATTTGCAAAATGGCATGGGATCAAAATGGCTGATGTCATCAACTTGAAAGCTTACATTGGGAGAGATGTTACTCCCAGAACAATGAGAGAGCCTAGGGCTGCTGAATGCATGGAGAAGCTTCAAGACAAGCTTGACTGACCTGTACCAGATGCAGAGCTACTGCTTGCACACAGCCAAATCACTGTCCATCAGCAATGCCACAAGAACACAGAAGCTTGAAAACATATCAAGTGTGACTGGAGCTTATATGAATCTTTTACCTCTAGTGAGCAACATTGAACCCCCAATATGATGACTTAGTTGTTCTCAGGAATGGTCTTGGACTCACAAGTTATAAGACAATCAAACCCCAGGTTATTGGAACACACAACCTTTGGGGACTACTACTGTATACTTTAAGGAGGATGCAGTAAAATGAGATAGATAAAAACAGGCTCTACAAAGCCTTAAGTGCCCAGCCAAAAAGCCAGATTCTAAGTATCCCTATTATTAGCAGTGCCTGCACACAGAGGAAGAAAGGTAAAAACCTGGGCTTATGGGTTAATAAATATAGAACTGGCTCCATGTTTAGCAGCAAGTCTTCTACTAGCATTTTCTCTTCCTTCTCTACCTCTAGCATGTTTCGCCTTGGCTATCTCCAACTGCTCCAAGAAAATGTCTCTTAGGATGGTTTTATCCTCTGTTATAAGGACATGGGCTGGACCATTGGCAGTCCTCTGCTTCACAGGTCCAAGTGCCCTTAAGAGGTCACATGCTTTATCTTGCTTATGACTGTGACTTTTCCCAGGCCCCTTACCTCTGAAGACTGTCAACAGAGCAGGCCTGCTTCCTGGGATATGTCTGAAAAGACACTAGCTCCTGCAAGGTGTGGAATAGGAGCCAAGCATCCACACTGCTGGGGCATTCCAGGCTCGCACATGGGCCTTCTGTTTTCTTACTTGAAGGCTGGTTCTGATGCTTGAGCTAAGCACAAGCACAAAATGCAGAAGTCTGGGAAAGGTCTAGCAAAGAAAAATGAGATTGCATATCTAACTAGTTCCTGAAAGTTTAGCTATTCAGTGGGGAGTAGGAAGCACAGATTGGGGAGTAAGGAGGGTGAAGGAAAAGAACACAGAGCTCTTGTATAACCTGACACCAGAGACTACTGTGCACAAAGGTCCTGAGACTGAAGCATATTAACATGTTCTAGGATACAAAGAATCCAGTGTAGGTAGAAGTGACTGCACAGCTGAGGTTAGGGACATAGGGAGAACAATGTTCAATAAAAAAAAAAAACAGTGGTAACAATTTGGCAATTGTGGCCTTTGTACTGGGTGCTTTATGCACTGGTCTTCATTGAAGACCTTCCTACTGCTGTGGAGACCACAGTCATGCCCATCCTCCTCTGCATACATTAGTTTGTCTTGCTTCCACTAGTTCTCTAGAACCACACAAAACAAGCACTCAGTAGCTTTTTCTTGACTATATTGGTCAGAATTCTGTTCCTAGAATTCACTTGGATTCACCATGAACATTGTGACTATCACCTAAATGGTGAGTTTCTCCTTGCCAGGCAGAGGTGCCACATACATTTAATCCCAGCACTTGGGAGGCAGATTTCTGAGTTCAAGGCCAGCCTAGTCTACAGAGTGGGTTCCAGGACAGCCAGGGCTTTACAGAGAAACCATGTCTCGAAAAAAAAAAAAAACACAAAAAACAAACAAAAAAAAACAAAAAAAAGAAAGAAAGAAAGAAAGAAAGAAAGAAAGAAAGAAAGAAAGAAAGAAAGAAAGAAAGAAAGAAAGAAAGAACAGAAAAGAAAAAACAATACAACAACAACAAAAAGAGTTTCTCCTCTTCTGGATACCATTTTCCAGATGTTTGGTTGCTTAAAATTGCCATGTGGCACCTCTACAACTGTCAAATTCACAGCTGAAGGCAATCTCGTGCACATCTGAAACCCACATATCCAACATTGGACTTGATAACAAGCCAGATATCCATGGTGTTCTGTAGACAAGCAGGCCACATGAAAAGTCCTAAGCAAGTGGTAGAAATGGGTAGTGAAGTGAGGACCAGTGGCTTTCAGCCTGGTGTACGACCATTTTTATGAAGTGACTTGGATGCCTGCACTATGGGCATCAGGCAGTGCCTCAAATCCATAGCACTTCAGTTTGCCCAAACATATTTCTTCATACAAATACACACAGTGAGTGGGGTTCTAGGTACGTGCTTTCCCCAGCCATTGATTCTGAAAACTGTTATATTCTCCATTTGAAAGGTACTGGTTGTACCATTAGGTGTGTGCAGAATGTTGGGTGTATCTGACCTTTCTCTAGACCTAAGTTCTCTGTAAAACAAGGATGATTGAAACAGAAAAAAAAAAAAACAACAACAACACAACACAAAACAAAACAAAACAGAAACCTGTATCTTTATGTAGGTCCCTGGTCTTTCTTTGTGAACACATAAACTGGTTTGAGATCTCAGCTATTGTGGTTAATAATATTGTAGTGAACGTGGGTGTGCAGGTATCTCTGTGTAAGGAACAGGGTTGCAGGGAGCCACCTCTCAGCCATATTTACTATGTCTGAAAATTGATACATTGTACTAACATATAACAATCTGGTGTGGCCGCCATGGCAACTTGCTTGTTTTCTGGAGCCCTATGGAGATGCTGTAATGCTGAGAGAGGAGACCAGAGCCTACTCAAGCTGCTCGCTGCCCTGCCGAATGAAATGGGCGACATCATGAAGAGCCCCAGCTGGGATCCAAAGAAAAAAGAAAAAGTCGAGGACTTTACCTGGTGCATCCACCATCGACCAAGGCTACAAAAACGGGCCAGACTGGAGGTTAGTGAAACGTGTGTGTGTGTGTGTGTGTGTGTACATGCCCGAGGAAGCATGCTTGCACCCACTACCAAGGCTACAATAACGGCCAGACCGGAAGTTAGTGAAATGTGTGTGCGCATGCGCACAGGAGTGCACACCCCAGTGTTTGTAGACATTAGAATGCTAGCCCTTCTTGCCATATACTGTTTTACTGTGAATAAACGAGCTGCTTTAACCTATCCTCACAGGCTTCCTTCCCTTCTTGCCTCTGCTCCATCCCCAATACAGATGCAGGATACTCTGTGATATTGTCCCATTGTCAAAGAAACTTACCTTTGCAGCAGACAAAGATCAACACAGAAAATCATAACTAATCAAAATGTAAAGCTGTGGAGCCCAGTTCCAGTTGCTACATCTACAATATAACGCCTGCACTTAAGATTTGAAGACTTTATGGAAGAGGGGCCAAGGACTGTAAGAGTAAGAGGAGCAGGGAATTTTCTGTGGCACAGTTACTCCTTGAAATCCAGAAGCTACAGCCATGAGGTATCATCACTGTGGCTGATTAAACAAGACATGAACAAGGATGGCATCAATAGACTGCTAACATGAAACAGGTACAGCTTAGGAGCCTTCAACCCTACACAAAGAACCTCAGGCAGCAAGGAATGGAATGGAATCTTCTTCACAAGGAAAGACCACATCAACTGGTTACCCAAGAGCAAATGATCAGCCCTAAAACACACACATAAAAGTGACATATAAACCAAGCAGACTGTATTTACATTTGAGCACACACATACACACACACTTAAACACACACATAACCACATACACACACACAAAGAGAGAGAGAGAGAGAGAGAGAGAGAGAGAGAGACAGAGACAGAGACAGAGAGACAGAGAGAAAGAGAGAAGGTTAGAGGGAGGAAAAAGTACAGGAGAAATTATGTAATTGTGTCAGAAAACCAATCTCCAAAAATTATATTTAAAAAAAATCACTGGGAAAGTGACTATTTGTTGAAGAAAGAACAGGCTCAGAATTTTTCAATTTTATCAAAAACACTATGTAATCATCAATTTTATCATACATATGTTGAATGAAAATCTTGTTTTTCCAGATAATACCACCACTTCATTTTTCATTTATATTCTAAATGCATTTGTATGCCTAGATTTGTATCAGAGCATTTTCAAAAAATTAATTTATAAATTATTTTATAAATTATAAATTATCCTATTTTATATCTGAGTGTTTTTATAAATAAACCCTCGATTTTATCAATAACACTATGTAATCCTCAATTTCATAATACATGTTTTATGAAAATCTTCAGTTTAATCACACAATGTCTCCACTTCCTTTTTCCTCTATATTCTAAATGCATTTGTATGCCTATCATTTTATCTGAGTTTTTTATTAAAAATATTCAATATTATCAATTATCCTATGTAATCCTTAATGTTATGATACATATGTATATGAAAAGTCTCAGTTTTATCAGAAAATGTTCCACTTCATTTTTCACTTATATCCTAAATGTATTTATATGCCTATTATATTTTCTGATTTTTTTCCAAAAAATCTTCAATATTAACAGTTATCCTGTATAATCCTCAATTTTATCATACATATGTTTCATGAAAATCTTCAGCTTTTTTTCAGAAAATATCTCCACTCTGTTTTCATTTATATTCTAAATGAATTTGTATTCCTAGCATTTTATCTGAATGTTTTTCCAAAATCTTTATATTATCAATAATTCTACATAATCCTCAATTTTTTGATACATAAATTATATGAAAATCTTCAGTTTTAACAGAAAATGTTTCCACTTCATTTATAAATTATATTGTAAATCTATTTATATGCCTATAATTTTATCTCAATTTTTTCCAAAATAATCTTCAATATTATGAACTGTCCAATATAATCCACAATTTTTTCACACACAAGTTAGATGTAAATCTTCAGTATTATCTAAAAATGTTGCCACTTTCTTTTTCAATTATCTTCTACATGCTTTTGTATGCCTATCACTGTATCTGACTTTCTTCCAAAAAATTATATTATCTATTATCTTATGTAATCATCAATTTTATGAAACATGTTATATGAAAATCTTCAGTTTTATCAGAAAATGTTTCCACTTCATTTTTAATTATCTCCTAAATGTATTTATATACCTATTATTTTCTCTGAGTTTTTTTTTCCAAAAATCTTCAATATTACCAATTATCCTATATATCCTC
Source organism: Apodemus sylvaticus (assembly GCF_947179515.1). Lineage (NCBI taxonomy): Eukaryota > Metazoa > Chordata > Mammalia > Rodentia > Muridae > Apodemus > Apodemus sylvaticus. Next base: position 154,667,264 of record NC_067475.1, read on the forward strand.
AATTTTTTCACACACAGGTTAGATGATAATCTTCAGTATATTTAAAAACTATCTATACTTGTTTTTCGATTGTATTCTAAATGTATTTGTAAGTCTTGAATTGTATCTGAGTGTTTTTCTGAATAAATCTTATATTTTATCAAAAAAAAAAAAATTCACTGGGAAACTGACTATTTGTTGAAGAAAGAACAGGCTCAGAAAAGGTCTAGGATCAAAATACATAGTAAGAAAGTGTAAGACTGTTTCCCTAGAATGGGAACTTGTTTTGGGGCATCAGGGATCAATGGTCAGGTCATTTAGTTCAGTAATATTTCCTCAGGAATCAGACTCCTTGTGGAGCATGCCAGTGAGTCACATTGAACCGCATGTCTGTGGCTCAGTTGGTCTTGTCAGAGAAACTCTCAGGGATACTTCTTTGCTTTCTATATTTTAATGTCAGAATTTATATACATATATTTCTATACTTTTCAATCACAGATAAAATACTATGAGCAAAACAGCTTACAGAAGAGTGTTTCCTTGACTTATAGTTACAGAGGAATAGAGGCCATCATGGCAGGGAGGCATGGCAGCAAGTGACAGGTGTGGAGGCTGAAGCAGGAAGCTGGAACTGATAACATCTTCAATCACAACCGTCCCCAATGGAGGAACTACAGATAGCACCCAAGGAGCTGAAGGGGTTTGCAGCACCATAGGAGGAACAACAATATGAACCAACCAGTACTCCCAGAGCTCCCAGAAACAAAACCATCAACCAAAGAGTACACATGGAGTTTCCCATGGCTCCAGATGCATAGGCAGCAGAGGATGGCCTTGTTGGACATCAAAGGGAGAAGAGGCCCTTGGTCCTGGGAAGGCTAGATGCAGCAGTGTAGGGAAATACCAGGACAGGGAAGTGGGAGAGGGTTGACTGGGGAACAGGGGTTGGAGAGATGAGTTGTGGGATTTTAGAGGAGAGTGACAAGGAAAGAGGAAAACCCTTGAAATGTAAATAATGACTATATGTAGTAACAGAGAGAGAGAGAGAGAGAGAGAGAGAGAGAGAGAATAGGAACAGAACTTGTGCACTAGCTCCACACCCAGTCCCAAAACATCCAGAGGAATAGACTCCTGGGTACTTTAATATTCCCAGGTTCATAGGTGAGGAGGCCACAACATCTGTCCCAACACCCCAACGCACTAAAACCATGGGTTACAGGGACCAGCTAAATCCAGGGACTCAGGAAACACAACAAGCCCCCACCCCCAAAACCCCTCACAAACACCCACCCCATGCTCAGGCAGTAGCACAGGTTCCTTCTGGTCTGAGTCAGTGCCCTGAACAGACATTTGGTGTTATCTCCACACCCAGTCCCACATCATCCAGACTCCTTGGTGATGTAACATGCCCAGGATCATAGGTTCTCTAACAGGCACAGGATTACAGGATCTCAAGAGTTTGGCCACACCAGGATTTCAGGATCCTAGATGCAGCTTGACTCCCAGGAGCTCTAACACTAAGGGTCTCAGGATCAAAGGATCTTGGAATCACAGGATCATAGAGACAACTGGGCAGATGTCATACAGACCCTAAGGGAAGACAAATGCCAGTCAAGTCTACTATACCCAGCAAAACTCTCAATTACAATAGAGAAACCAAGATAATCCACAACAAAATGAAATTTACACAATATCTTTCCAAAAATACACTCCTGCAAAGGATAATAGAAAACTCCAACACAAGGAGGAAGATTACACCTAGAAAAAGCAAGAAAGTAATCATCTTTCAAGAAACCCTTAGGAAGATAACCACAAAAGCATAATTCCACCTCTAACAGCAAAAATAACAGGAAGCAACAATCACTTTTCCTTAATACCTCTTAACATCAATGGACTCAATTCCCCAACAAAAAGAGATAGACTTACAGACTGGATATGTAAAGAGGACCCAGCATTTTGCTGCATACAGAAAATGCTCCTCAGTGACAAAGAGAGACACTACTTCAGAGTAAAAGTCTGGAACCAAATTTTCCAAGCAAATAGTCCCATGAAACAAGCTGGAGTAGCCATTCTAATATCAAGTGATATTGACTTTCAACCCAAAGTTATCAAAATAGTTAAGGAAGGACACCTTTATACTCATCAAAGGAAAATGCAGAAGCCTTGCAGAGATCAATGCTAATTCTCTGCTTGCTGTCATCCTGGGGACACACAGCATTGCACCGTCTGAGGATTCTGAAAGAGTCTAATGAGGCCCCACTTTGGGAGAACATCCCTCTCTCCTCACTTTGCTCTCTTCCTGTGTTGTGACACATGCTACTTAAATACCCTTGGTACCTAGCTCTCAGAGAAGAAAACAGATCACCCATTTCTGGGTAATTATAGAGCAACCGAATGCCCATTTACCTACTGTGTGATAAACAATAGACTATATTAATGATAACCCATTACTACGCGTTATACAGTATCACTTGGCTTTTGATGATCTACTGGGGTCTCACCTACTCCTTTCAATATGAAGCATTTCAAGGCAGTTTACATCTTTCTCCACAGAAGTTGTGTCACTTTCCAAAGGAGGCACTATTTTAAGAAAGTGTTAGGGAAAGTATGAAGACGTGGTGTAAAGCTTATCATGCCAACCCAAAGCTAGCATTCTAACAAGCATCTCTCCAGACATTTCTGCTGTACCAAAGGCTCAACAGGTTTGTTTTATGATGTGCATTAGTCTTATAGCATCATCTATGAAAGGGCAAACCTGGAGGCCAGCTTTCTTGAGAGAAATGCTATTAACCCTAATCTCCCTCTATGGCTGCCTATTCTGTCTGCTGCTTGGATGCATTCATGCTGCCTACTGAACTTGAAACCGTGGGCTGAGAAACCTGATGCAAATTCTATGCTGGGTGCCAGAGCAGAGTTTGCCCAGTCCATGGTGAGTCTTCAGTGGGCCAGGGAAGATGGTCCATCAGACTGTGAGATCTGCTCAGCCCATTATCTTAGCATAAGAGTCCTTCTTGTTCCCTTTCTTTACTTTGTATGTGCTTGTTTGTATGATGGCTCAAATGAGATGCCCCCTCCTAGTCTTGTGCATTTAAATGCTTGATCTTTAGTTTGTGACTGGGGAAGATTAGAAAGTATGATCTTACTGAAGGCAGTATAACACTGGAGGAAGTCTTTACAATCTCAAAAGATGGATCCACTACAATTCTCTGCTTCCTATTTGTGGATCAAGATCTGAGCTCTCAGCTGATGCTCCAGCACCATTCCTGCTCCCCGTTCACTATGCCAATTATAATGTCTTCTTATATGCAATTATCCTCTTATATTCTTATAATGCATTCATATATTTTTAAAATTGTAAGCCCAAAATAAACTCTTCTTTTGCTATGTGGCCTGGATTAGGTGTTTTATCACAATAATAGAGAAATAGCTCAGACAGTGTGTGTGTGTTTGTGTGTGTGTATGTGTGTGTGTGTTCATGCATGTATGTGCACAGGTACATGTACACATGTATGCCTTTGCACATGGCAGCCTGAGGTTGAAAGCAAGTGTCTTCCTCAGTACTGGACTTTATGTTTTATGTTTTCAGGAACAGTCTCTCACTGAACCTGAAGCTCATTGGTTCCACCATGCTGGCTAGTCAGTAGGTCTAAAGAATGTTCCTGTCTCCACCTGCTGGTCACTGGGTGTAACACATGCATGTTGTGCCCTTCTTTATGTACTGGGGATGTAAGAGTTGTGGAGCAGGCACTTCACAAACTGAGACATTTCCTGAGCCCATTCCTTGAACACAGCCTGCCAAGTGAACAGACATATCACTCACAGGTCTAGTAACCATTTCCATCATATCTGTTGATTTGTGGGATTTTTAAAATATTATATTTATATTTATATATGTATGGATTTTTGTCTGCATAGATTTCTGCATATTGCACCTGTGCCTGGTGCCTATGAAGGTTAGAATGGTGGCATTGGATCTTCTGGAACTGGAGTCACTAACAGTTGTGAACAACCATATGCTGCTGATAATCAAACACGCATGCTCTGGAAGAGCAGCTAGTGCTCTTAACTGCAGAGATGTATCTTGGCTCTGCTTTTCTTTATGGAATTAATTCCATGCAAAAGATTATCTATTAACCCTTTCTTCCCCCCCTTTCACGAGGCTTCTGGAGTCCTCGTGAAAATGTTCAATCTGTTCAATCTCTCACTCTCTTATATGCCCCCTCCCCTTGCACTAACAATTATGATTAACGTCCTGAAAACTTCACTATTGTGAATTTTAAATTTATAAAGGTCCAGTGTTGCCTCATTGGGACAGGCCAAATGGGCACAAACCTCACTTTTTACCTTCCTAACGTGTGTATGGCCCAGCCCATCTGCCAGTACTGTCTCTGTCTCACCCAGCTGCTTTTATACTGACTCAGTCACTGTCAAATGCTGTTCCTGATGTACTATAAAGGTGTCCCCACTGGTCTCCTGTCTCCCACCTTTTCCTTCAATAATCTGTATTGTCACTCTGAAGGCACAACAGCCATTTTTGTCAGCAGAACAACTGGGTGTACTTGCAGGAGAACCCTGAGTTTGGGTCTGTTTGCTATTGGTGTTCCATCATAGAAGGAAGGACAGAGGAGGCCCAGTGAACCCTCATTCCAAAATCCTTCCCACTTATGCCACTTTTTGTTTCGAGATAATTACAGATCACACATGAAGTTGTAAGAAAACTTAATTTCGCCTTTGTAAAGTCCTGAACAACTTGAAAATGGGTAGAGATACAATTCTCAGGTTGCACTTTTACTGGTGTGGGGGTTCTGAGTGTGGTGGGGCAGGAATGCAGACCAGTATGGAAAGGTGTTCATTTGCTTATCTTAGTTGATACACATGGTGTTTCTTCAGAGCCAAGCCCCCTGTATTCCTTCCTTGGTGTGTGCAGGAATCCTTTCATTTGGCTTATGGAGTGGGCTGAATGGTCCCTGTTGGTATTCTGTCTAAGCTCCACCCCACACCTTCCTGGCAATAGCCAGGTATGCCCTGCCCCAGAGATCTGGCCCACTATAAGAGGGGCTACTTGCCCCTCCTCTCCCTCTTTGCTCTCTCCACTCTCCCCCTTGGGCTTTCCCCCCCCTCCACATGGTCATGGCTGGCCTCCACTCCACTCTACTCTCTCTCTCTCTCTCTCTCTCTCTCTCTCTCTCTCTCTCTCTCTCTCTCTCTCTCTCTCTCTCTGCCTTTCTTTGCCACTAGCTCCCAACCTCTACCCTGAATAAACTCTAGTCTATACCATGCCTGTGTGTGTGTGGTCCCTCAGGGGAAAGGGGTGCCTGGACAGGGGTCTGCCTGGGCACCCCCTTCCCCCACACCGCCATGCCACAGTCCCTTAACCTCCCCATCCTCTCTTTTTAAGCCCCCTCATTTGGTGCTGTGACTTCAGATAAGAAACACCATGGGTTTTACTTAAGCCCTGTCAGTCCCACAGTCCATTTATGCTGCAGGTCTCCCCCGCTCCATTTATCTTTGCCTTTGATCCCATGTCTAGAACATCCCTGCTTCCTGTTCTCTGGAGATGTCAGCTTCCTCTTGAGTAGACCTTTTAGGGACCCTTGGTGGCCACAAGGCTGCAGAGCGTGTTTGAATTATCCAGACCCTCCCTCCACATACACTTCCAGCAAATCTCTCTTTAGCTCTTGCCTCCACCTATCTCTTGATTTATCTTGAATCTTCTCTGCGAGAGGCCTTCTAAGGTTCTTCTGGAGAAGTCTATCTTCTGCAGTGTGCAGGTCCAGGACAGACCATCTGTCCCAGTGCAGGACACTGTAGTTGTGTGATGGGGTGTCTGCACAGGACTGAGATTATCTAGCTGTGGATGAGGAGGGAAGGGCAGAGGGTTGAGGACAGTGCACCACACAGAGAGGAAGGGAGGTCTTGTCTCCTACAGGACTGAGATAGATGAGAGCTTGGTCCTTCACTGCAGCTGCTCTCCACAGCCTCTGAGGTCAGCTGGGGATTAGCAGCTCTCCCATGCCTGACCCTGGATGCAGCTGTTGGCTTGCTGACAGCTGCAGGGACAGCTGCTGGGACTTCCCTTGGGATTCTCTTCTCTTGGTGTCCTAGGATCAAATAGACTACTCCTCTGCCTCAGGGTCACACAGAGTCCAGTTCAGCTCCAGATGTACCTTCCTGTCCCTCAGGCACAAACTGGAGCTGAGCTCTAGCCATCTATAGATTATAGTGCTCTGTAGTGTCCTTGCGTGGACAGGACAGCCTTCTGTGTGACACGGATGGGCTAGTGTCCTCTGCATCTACTCAGAATATCTACCTGGATGCAAGATTTAGTTTGCCAGTCTTGTCTGCCTGGATCCCAGGATCTGTGCTTCACTCAGTCCTTGTCTGCTGAGTTCATCCAACTTTGAGATGGAAACTACACACATATTATAAATGAGGTAACAAGACACAATCAAGTTACGTGACACTTTCCAGAAGTGGAGTCTACCTCTGTCTACAGTGGACAAACTCCTAGGTCAGAACCTGAGTATGTGCTAGCTGTTGGCTAATATCCCTGTCCTATGAGGGTCACTAGCTTGGTTACAACTGAGTTGAATGTGTGTGTGTGTGTGTGTGTGTGTGTGTGTGTGTGTGTGTGTGTAACCAATGACCCCTCCCCATATAGAGATCTCCCAAACTCCCTTTGAGAGCACAAGAAGCACTTAGAGAAATTACAAGATGAGTCCACCAAACCAGGTGGCAGCTGGCTGCCAGGCCCATCAAACAAATTGAAAGGAAAAAATGAGTAGAATTAGGCACACACACAGGTTCTCGAGTATGTTTGTGTGCTTGTGTGCACATATGTGTATCCTGAAAGATCAGGAGCACATTAGCACTCTCACCCTAGGATGCACTCTTGTCCTGTCATCTTGCCTTAGGAGGTCAGCAGGACCAATACCACACATGCACTTGACCCCACCCCCAACCCATTCTTAGCACTAAACCATCGCCCCACCCTCACTCAAGGGCTCATTGTCTGCAGTGCAGCTGAGAGCAGAGCTCAGAGGCAAAGCAACTGAACAAAGCAATTTGAGGAGGAAAGAGTTTATTTTGCTTATACTTTCACAGTGTAGTCCAACATTGAAGAAATCAGAGAAGGAACTCAAACAGGGCAGGCTCCTGTAGGCAGGACTGATGCTCAGGCCCCAGAGAGGTTCTGCTTACTGGCTTCCTCCTCATGGCATGCTCATCCTGCTTTCTTATAGAACCCAGGACCACCAGCCCAGGGATGGTGCTACCCACATGGGATGTGCCCTTCTACATCAATCAATAATGAGGAAAATGTCCTACAGGCTTGCCTGCAGCCTGATCTTATGGAGGAATTTTCTTTAATTGAGGATTCTTCCACTCCAATGATTTCATAGCTTGTATCATGTTGACATAAAACTATTCACCACAGATCCCTTCTTTGTTATTTCTTAACTCCATTGAGGATGTGTTGGCTCTTTGTACTAGGGGCTCTTTGGAGAAAACAGCCTTCTTCCCTTTGAAATGGGCTCTGTTTGGTCTGCTTTCTGTAAGACCATGTTTCACTCTATGACAGTTTTGTTTTTGGTTGTATTTTGGACATAATCCTGTGGCCATCAGTCACATAGGGCTGCACCCAGCACCCTAGTGTTCTGGCTGAACTCCACCTCCACAGTCACCTGGTTACAGCCAGGTTTGCCTGCCTCACAGTTACCTGGCAACAGCCAGGTAGCCCAGCCCACTATAAAAGGGGATGCTTGGCCTCTCCTAGCTCTCCCCTTTCTCTTGCCTGAGCTCCCCCTTGTCTCTTTCTCTGCTGTCCCCCCTCTCTCCACATTCTTTTCCCCTCTTTCCAGTGGTCATGGCCAGCTCTCACCCCTCTATCTCTTCTTTCTCTCTTTAATTTTCTATCTTTTTTCTTTTCCCCTATCTTTCTACAATAAAGTTTTAAAATCATGGGCTGTGTCCTTATCTAAACCGATGTGTTGGAGAAATGGAACAGCCCCCACTGCATTTCCAGATGCTGGACCAGACTAAGGACTTCCTCTGATGGTCCGGATTCCTCCACAGGTCCTCTGGGCTCAGTTGAGAGGCTGAGTCAGAGAGATTCAGGGTTCAAGGCCTGCCCAAGGAACTTAGTGAGACCATATGTCAATGGACTCAGAACTAGTGTTGCAGCTCAGATAGTTAGAATAGTTATCACGTATACATGTGGCCCAGGGTTTTATTCCAGCACTACAATTAATTAAAAATTTTCTATTTTACTATATCTATTTTCAAGACAACACAAAGCAGGATCATTTTCTAAGTGTGGACAGATAGGCTATGTGGGACACCAAACTGCTTTTCAGATCACAGAAGCAAAAATTACCTTTAGGGGTTTTAGGAAATGGAAGATTTGAACAAAAGAGCTCTGTGAGCCAGGAAAGCTTACTCTGTGACCCACTGGACTGCCTGGCCCCACAATGAACCAAACAATGAACAGTATGTATCTGCTAATAAAGGATTTTAATGTTCTTAAACACAGACGAAATAAACTGTTGATACAATTGTTATGTTCATAAATTTGATTGAAACTCCACATAGTATATACATAAAACAAAGCACCACAATGTGCCTCATAAATTCAGTTACACACCATTCAAAACCATGCAAACCAAATCAATAAAGAATATTTCTAGTCACTAATCAACATTAGACATCATGGTGAAATCCAAGAGACATTTCTGTCTGTCTGTCTGTCTGTCTGTCTGTCTGTCTGTGTGCCATGTATCCCTGGGTGCCCTTGGAGGTCAGAAAAGGGCATTGGGTTTCCTGGAGCTGGAATTATAGGCACCTGGGAGCCACCGGACACTGCTGCTGGGATGTGAATTAGGTCCATAGGAAGAGCCCCGGGTGCTCCTGACTGCTGTGGCATCTCTCTAGCCCTAGGATCCTGCACCACTGTAGCCAGGATCTCCTTGGCAGTGCTGCTTCTCACAACATTCACTTATTTTTTATTTCTTTGAAGTAGAAGACGCTAAACTGGAATTTTTGCCCTAAGTACTCAACCCCACCAAGTACTTAACCCCACTGATATTATGACAAGCTGAGCAGTGTTTTCATAATGGGAAGAGGTTCGCTGACCTTGGCCTTTACTAACTCCTTTCCCTTCCTGCCACTGACGGATGGCGTTTGGGCTTGTGGGCTGTCAGAGAAGCACTGTGTTTATTATGTTCATTCCTCAGATGCATATGTGGAAGAGTTAGTATCCCAGGAGAAGGGCCTGGAACACATCTTCAGCTCCAGGATAAATATATATATGTGTATACATATACACATACATATACACATACACACACACACACACACACACACATATATACATGTGTGTGGGGGGGTGTGGGGGTGTGGGTGTGGAGATGTGCGTGTAGTATACAGTACCTGGAGTATGTAGTATCTATTATATAGGATTATATATACCTGTGCTTGGGCTAGAAGAGGTCTCTGGTTTATGACTTTCTGCTTTATTCCCTTAGACTGTCTACTCATTTCCTAAACTTGGAGCTAAGCAGGCATCTGCAAGCTGCAGTGGTCTTCTCATCTGTGTCTCACACAGTGCTGGGTTAGAAGCCATGCTAGCTGTTTGTCTCCTTGTTTTTTCAAGGCAAGACTTCTCTGTGTAGTTCTGTCTATCCTAGACTCACTCTCTAGACCAGGCTGTCCTTGAATTCAGAGATCAGCTTGCCTCTGCCTTTCAAGTGGTACAATTATTGGTATATGACTTCTCAACCAGCTCAGAGGGAGTCTTTTAAAAGCCTTAATGAGAGTCTTGCCATTTTGTTTTCCATCCTCCTGAAGTTCTCCCCTGCACTTAGAATAATGCTTAGAATCTGAGCCCAAGGTTGGGTCTGCTCTGTTGCTCTGCCTTCATCCTTACCACTGGGTCCTGTCTGCATTCCTAGACACTCAGCTTCAGGCTCATTGGCTTGCTTTCAGTCTCCAAGCACAGCTAACTTCACACCTTCAGAATTCCAGACAATGCCCTCTCTCCCCATTCCTGAGAACAGGTTTCAAGTCCAGTTTCCAAGTATATATCACTGTCCCAGTTACTTGCTGTCACAACACCTTGTAGTTGTTGTCACTGAAATTCCCCCACTCAGGAAATGACCTTCTTTGTTTATTTATGTCCTTGGCTTATTTTGTTTACTCTTCCATCTTCTCATATCCTTGTTTGTAATTCAGGAAGCAGGGTGTCAAATTGTTTTTTGGGGAGCTGTAGCTACAGGATGGTAGTGTACATGATTAAAAGACCCCACTGGAGTATCTGAGACCAGCAGGCTGTGGTGCTCTAATTGACTACCAATGTCTATCAATGGTAAGGCAGTGGAAAGCAGTGGCCTGGAACTAGACCTAACAAGTTTGATTTGGGCCAGCTGTGCTTGGGTGATTTCTTTCCCCCTAGAGCCACACAGCTAGGACCTGACAGAGCTGGGAGTAGTCTCAGCTCCTTGTCAGATCTGCTCCTAACCTAAATCTAATTTCCTTGCTCAGCAAGAACCTGCAGTCCTTTCTCAGCAAGCTTGGACTAGGGCCTGGGTGCACTGACTTTTCCATGATAAGTGTAGTTTTAGAGATTGGACAGTGGGAGTGAAGGGACTGAGGTAGCAGAATAAACTCCATTTTATTCTTAAGACTTCATTCTAAGTTAACGTGCTCTTACAGGGGCACGGCCAATGAAGAGGCAAAAACGAAACAAAACAAAACCCAAACAATCCAAAAAAAAAAACAAAAACAAAAACAAAAAACAAACACAGCTAGTGAGATTCCATCGTATTCTCCAAACTCTGTATTAAACTGCTGTCCTTGGAGAAAACTACTGTCTGCTGTCCGTGGAGTGATATGGCTGCTACCCTTGGGCTCTGGGAAAAAGACCAACATTCCTTTACCCTCTCATGTAATGCCAAGGCTTAGAAACCCCGCTTGTGTTTTTTTCCCTTTATAAACCCCCTCCATGTAGAGCTGGGGGGCAGGGGTCACTCTCATTCCTGCTCCACCAGGAAGGTTTGTGGACCAATCTCGGGCTTGGATAATGACTCTCACGTGCTTGCATTGGAATTGTGGTTTCTCATAGTGTCTTTGAGGTTTTGCCATCTGGGAACAACATATGGTACATTGGCCAGAAACCCCCAAACTTCCAGGATCCCTGACTATGAGGGTCTGGCCCCAGCCGGAGAAGTGTCTAGTTTGTGTATTGTCTGTGTCCTTCTTGCTTTCATTATTTGAAAAAAAGCCTGTCTGTATACATGGCAAGGAGTGGCTAAGAGCAGGTGTGCTGGAGGGTCATAGCCATGGGAGTCAGGAAGGTGTTTCTGACTCCAGGGTGGATGAAGAACCTACCTATCAGTTAGAGGAATTTTTGATGAAAACAGAGTTCCACCATCAGTTGTTTTCTTCCTTGTGCTGATTCCAATTCCAAAGCAACTTGTGAATCAGTGACTCTGAGTGTTCAGAATCATTTTTGTTTTCAGTCTTGGAGCAGCTGTTTTTTTTGTCTCTCTATTCTGTTTCTTGGGTTGTTGGGTATTTACTTGTATTGGACTGTGAGAGATACCAAGGGACAGACTGTTTCTCAACTCAATCTTATTCTCACTCATTTTAAGGAAGTTAAGACTGATGACCACTTACTGCAACTTGGAATGGCCAGCTTTTGAGGTAGGGTGGCCACAGGAAGGGGGCTTTCAATTCCTTACAGTGTCATCAGTAAAAGGTACTGTGTTTCAAAAGTCTTCTCTCTTTTCCCTGTTAATGCTTCTTTATCAACAGAAAAAGAAATGTTGTGGATTTTATCTGATGGTAGTATAGAACAGAAGCAACTTTGTGAATAGGATAATAACTTGTTTAAAAGAAATTTGATGTTTTGCATGGCTTCTATATTTTTTGTCATTTGACATACCCAACTATCAGGTTGGTTGGTCCATAACAGGATATATGAGGCTGTCCTTCAAAATGTATATGGATTCATTTCGTGGAACAACAACACACTGACTTAATGTGTGGATTCCTTCTTCATAAGTTATATGATTATAAAAAATAAGCTCAAGGTCTTGAAAGGTGCCCCAACATTTCAGAGTGCTTGCTGCTCTGACAGATGGCCCAGGTTCACTTCCCTGAAACCTTAGGATGGCTCACCCTGCCTGCAATTTCAGTTCAAGGGAATTGTGATTTTCTGATAGGCTCCTGCATGCACATGCTTCACATATTCACACACATATTTCCATTATTCACACAGATATTACATAGGTGATAAAGATTAAGATAGATGATAGATAGTTAGACAGACAGATAGATAGATAGATAAATAGAGAGATAGATGGATAGATAGATAGATAGATAGATAGACAAAGTATTTTATAATTGAGAGAATTAAAGCCGAGGAAAAACTTTTCTCTGAATTTGGTAGTATGTGCTAATTCTAGACGTGGCCATCAAGGCATTGCTTGATGAGCATGCAGATTACTTTCCAGACCTTACTTGCACCTGTATATCAATAAGGGAGAGAGATCTAGAAAGGCATATGTAGATGT